>NC_142945.1:42968713-43016213 GCF_046866305.1 Octopus bimaculoides | reverse complement strand
TGTTGGGAAATTGGCAGGAAATTCGGTTTAGAAAAATGTGCCAAGCAAATTTTAAGAAAGAAGAAAAAAAAGATTGCTACTATTACGTTAGATAGAGAAACGGTGATAAGAGAATTAGATCAACCAGAAAATTACAAATTCTTAGAAATTAATGAACTAGACAGAGTGCAGAGCACTCAAATAATTTTCTTAACTGATTGTTAAATGAATTAACAAGACAAGATTGTGGTAGTGGGAAGAGAAAAATAATGACTGCATTTAGTATTCACTACCCGAAAGCCGACACAGTAATATTATATATATACCATGAATATAGATAAGTGTTTGTCTTCTGCAGATAGATAATTGTGATAAAATATCTATAAAAAATGTTTCTAGTAAAAAATAAAGTATAAAGGAGGGAGATTGTACAAACAGCGATTAGTCATAGACAAAACAAAGACTGTTCTTTGTGTTCAAATGGAGCCAGCAAATATAAAGCAGAAGCTGAGGTAAGAGTTTTGTGTATTGGACGGGATTCAGAAGCAGTTATTGAAAGTATAAATTAAAACTTAGACTAGATTAGAAAAAAGAAAATACTTTGACTGAGGTATTTTAAGATGAGACGTTGATAACTTAACTGCCAAAATGACCGATCTTCTGAGACATAATTATTCAAAGTGAGGGGAGGTGAGTTAACCTGGCAGTTGCAAGGCGGGAACGAACTAAACCTCAAATCTGTTGAAGGAAGATTCTTGGTTACGGCAGAAGAATCAAGGTCTTTCCTACAAAGACAAAGCAAAATATCGAATGGAGAGGTGTACGTAGAGGAACTGAAGATCGTTTGAAGAATATACTTAGACGTACCTGCAGAAACAGAAAGTGAGATACAAGCAAACATGCGCATGCATACACACACACACACATACACACAGACGAAACGGTCTCAGAAACCGTGAAAGTGGCTATATCGTGTTCTGGGTCATGGGGAGTCACACAGACGCAGGAAAGGAAGACGATTAATATTGAAGACCGTCAGAAATTTTTATGAAAAATTCCAGGAAAAAAAGGTGTTTCCGAAAAGACATACAAGTCTTCTGCTCTTTAATTCTTTTACGTGTTTCAGTCATTCGACTGCAGCCACTGACCATTTCTGAAAATCTAGATAGAATTTTTTCTGCTTATTTATGTTGATGGCAGTGGTATACCTTATAGGATAGCAGGGGGGAGTACTACTACTACTACTACTACAACTACTTCTACTACTACTACGACGACGCCGACTTCCTCCGAGCACATTTTTCAAAATTAGCACTTATTATAAAATGTATAATCAATGAATTAAAAGTTGTTTGGTATGGGACACAGTATATAGTTTTTTATGTACTTCACCCCTAACTTTAGAACCTAGCGAGGCCCCTGGTTGATGGGGTACAGGAGAAGTTTAGAAATTGCAGTTATCAATATTATACAGCTTTATGGAGCTTACAACGACCGGCTTTGATTGACACAGAGTTGGCAGAGTGGTGGTTTAAATCTGCTATCTCTTTGGCCTCCGAGGTTCGATAGATTTTTGACACAATGCAATTCCTTATTCTGCGGCCCCTCTCTGCGACCCTTCTCTGTGATCCTTCTCTGTGATCCTTCTCTGAGACCCCTCTCTGCGACCTTTGCCTTCCGTCTAGAATTAAGTATGCCAGAACTGGAATTCCAATGTGATTTTAAAGATTGTACCTTCAAAACAGTAAACAATTCACCAGCTTCAAAGACTGAAGCTTCAGTCATTCGCGCTAAAAAATGTTGTCCTTTTTGAAAATCAAATGAGTTGCACATTTTAAATGATATAAATATAGATATCTGCTCGTAAAAGGAAAAGTAGAGGCTGTAACACAAAGTACAAGCCATATATAAAAGAGATGAATAAATAAACAGACTCGATGAGTGTTCAGTTTATGTTGCCAATAGAAAAGACAGTTAAATTAGTGGCGGTGTTACCATTATTTTCTGTAGCCTTTCTATACATGCATGTATGTATACATACATACATACATACATACATACATACATACATATATATGTGTGTGTATGTATATGTAAGTATGCATACACACACATTTACATATGAATGTATATACACACACATATGTATATATAAATATACGTATGCAATATATATATATATATATATATATATATATATATACACTATATTTATACACATGCAAACACGCATATATATTAAACATATATATTTAATGCATAAGTTCCTGTGTGTAGGTATGAATATCCTTGTACACATAACAATTATGCGTATATATATGCATGTATATATATATATGTATGTATATATGTGTGTGTGTGTATGTGTATATATATATAAGTATGTATGTATATATATATATATATATATATATATATATATATATATATATATATATATACATGCATATGTGTGTAAGTAAAATGTGTCCTCGTTGTTTAAGTTGTGTGTTTAGGAAAGGAGCCAATAGATGTTAGTTTTACTTTGATCTGATGGATAACGAATACAGAACGAAAGTGAAGTAAGATAACAATAACAGAAAATATAATAATAATGATAATAATAATAATAATAATAATAATAATAGCATGAAAGGAGAAGAATTGAAGAACAAATGTCAGTAATGAAGGAGACAAACATATGATGTTTGTAAATATGGATGGGGGTAGGGGAGGAAAAGAGAGGAGGAAGGAAAAGATGGAAGGGAAGAAGAGAAAGAAAAAAGGAAAGGTAGGAAGAAAGAAAGAAGAAAAGAAAGAAAACGTAAAGACTAAAATGGAGAAGAAATGAAGATAGAAAGAAAATGAAGATAGAAAGAAAGAAGAAAAAAGAGAGAAGGAAAAAAATCAACAAATTAAGAAAACAAGCGAAAGAACTAATGACGGTCAGGCGAAAAGAAGGAAAACATGAATGAATGAATATTCATTCATTCGGGGAAAGAAGAAAGTGAAAAAGAAAGAGAGCATAAAAGAAAGGAAGAAGAGAAAGAAAGAAAGAAAGAGGTGGAGCAAACGAAGGAAATGAAGAAAAACAAGTAGAGTGGCAATTATTTCTACTACTACTACTACTACAACTACTACTACTACTACTACTACTACTACTACTACTACTACTGTTGTAACTTCTAGAATGAAATTCAGTCATTTCGATGTTACAGCTGAGTGATTTGTATATACTTTTATAGAAAATATATCTAACCATTCTCTGCTTGTGTCTCTGTTCAATGGAATCTAAAACCACGGCATAGAGAGAACAGATACGGTTATGATGACGATGATGATGATGGTGGTGGTGGTGGTAGTGGTGATGATGATGATGATGATGGTGGTGGTGGTGGTGGTGATGTTGGTGCTGGAGGTGGTACTGATGGTGGTGGTGACGACGACGATGATGATAATGATGATGATGATGATGATGATGATGATGATGATGATGATGATGATGATGATGATGTCGATGATGATGACCACGACGATGATAAAGATGATTATCATGGCGACGACGGCGATGATAATAATTATGATCGTGATGATGATGATGATAGTGATGATGATGATAATGACGATGATGATGATGAGGATGATGATGATGATAATGATTATGATGATGATGATGTTATGCTGTGTCATTTCAATAGATACAACGCTACCGTTACAAGTGTATGCTGGTAACTGTAGCACTTACAACATTATTCTTTAATCATTGAATGTGAGTAATACTTGATAATTTTTTTTTTTAAATACTTATATTCCTAATCCTAAAAAAAATAATAATAATAAAACTAACGGCATTAAAATAAGTTTCATTAATTTAGGAACTAAGCAAATAAACACTGAACCAGAAACAGAGGATAGAGTTAAAATGTTTAGACTTAGGAAAGCCTTACATTACCTTTAAGAACCATAATGAAAACAAAGATGTTGTAAGTAATATGACTTGTAGATCCAATATAGTGAATAAAAATGACTTAAACATTAATATTCTTCAAATCAAACAGACAACCGATTTACCTTTCTAGAATAATGGTATAGCTTTTATTAACTGGTTTAATAGTATTAGTAATAAATATTTTTCGAATGAATTTTATCCTATAATAACTAAATCTCTACTCCAAAAAAAGCATTAGATTTTTTTTTCCACCAAGGAATATATTCCAATCTTGATTCTGATATCAGTATAACCATGCATTAACGAGGCGGATTATTGCATTTTTTTTATTTGTTATTGTTGTCGATAAGTCTTTCAGTGTAAAGAAGAAAGAATTAGTGCTTATTTATTTATTTGATGTGGCGGAAGATAACCGAAACTCTACAGAGTTTGTGTTAGATTATTGGTGTTTATTTTATATATGCGGTATTTATTCTTACTCTTTACATTCCGATTTCGAATCTCAATGAGATTAAACTTAGCGACTTGGAAGAAACGATAAAGCGCTTAAAGGCGGCGAGCTGGCAGAATTGTTAGCACGTCGGGCGAAATGCTTAGCGGTATTTCGTCTGCCATTACGATCTGAGTTCAAATTCCGCCGAGGTCGACTTTGCCTTTCATCCTTTCGGGGTCGATAAATTAAATACCAGTTACGCACTGGAGTCGATGTAATCGACTTAATCCCTTTGTCTGTCCTTGTTTGTCCCCTCTATGTTTAGCCCCTTGTGGGCAATAAAGAAATAAGAAACGTTAGCACGCCGGGCGAAATGCTTAGCGGTATTTCGTCTGCCATTACGTTCTTAGTTCAAATTCCGCCGAGGTCGACTTTGCCTTTCATCCTTTCGGGGTCGATAAATTAAGTACCAGTTACGCACTGGGGTCGATGTAATCGACTTAATCCCTTTGTCTGTCCTTGTTTGTCCCCTCTGTGTGTAGCCCCTTGTGGGCAGTAAAGAAATAGGTATAAATAGGTATTTCGTCTGCCGTTACGTTCTGAGTTCACATTCCGCCGAGGTCGACTTTGTTCTTCATCCTTTCGGGATCGATAAATTAAATACCAGTTACGCACTGGGGTCAGTGTAATCGACTTAATCCCTTTGTCTATCCTTGTTTGTCCCCTCTATGTTTAGCCCCTTGTGGGCAATAAAGAAATAAGAAACGTTAAAGTGCTAGAATTGCATTATTTATTCCGATCTTGTAGGTTCTGAGTTCAAATTCCGCCGAGGTTAAGAGTCTCTGACTGGTAGAATCGTTAGAGCGTCAGAAAAAATATCTTGCGGAATTTATTGCATTTGAGTTCAATTCCTTCTAATATTAAAGCCAGCAAGCTGGGAGAATCGTTAGGGTGTCGGAAAAAAATATTTTGTGGAATTTTGTGGCGTTCAAATCCCTCCGAAGTCACCTTTGTTTTTCATCTCTTCAGGATGGTTAAAATGAAGCACCAGTCAACTATTGGAGTCGGTGGCATCGACTAACCCTTTCCCTCAAAATTACTGGCCTCGTACATAAACCAGAAACCTACATACAACTTCATTAATTTTCAGGGTAGTTTATGTCAAGATGGCTGAACTATTATCACATGTACCATAAATGCCTGATTGTTAAAGATTTGTAGCTACAGGTTACACTTATCATAAACTAAAATCTTGTTTTTATCTTAGATAACGCTTTATATATATATCTAACAAATTTTATAGGCGCAGAAGTGGCTGTGTGGTAAGTAGCTTGCTTCCCAACCACATGGTTCCGGGTTCACTCCCACTACGTGGCACCTTGGGCAAGTGTCTTCTCCTATAGCCTCGGGCCGACCAAGGCCTTGTGAGTGGATTTGGTAGACAGAAACTGAAAGAAGCCCGTCGTATATATGTATATGTATATATATGTGTGTGTGTGTGTGTGTGTGTGTGTTTGTACCCCAACATCGCTTGACAACCGATGCTGGTGTGTTTACATCCCCGTAACTTAGCGGTTCCGATAGAATAAGTACTAGGCTTACAAAGACTAAGTCCTGGGGTCTTTTTGCTCGACTAAAGGCGGTGCTCCAGCATGGCCGCAGTCGAATGACTGTAAAAGAGTGTATATATATATATATAGAGAGAGAGAGAGAGACATATGCATACACGCGCGTATCTGTGCATGTGTGTGTGCATACACACACACACACACACACACACACACACACATACACACGGCATATACATATAGTGAAGAGAGCCACAAATAATGTCTAATCAATTGGTCTCCTGCACTTATCTCCAATTGAGTAAAGATTATTTTCAGCTCATCTCTTCAAGTATGGAAGCCTGCATTTTAATATATGTTCTTCAGGCCACCGCACTCTTGAAATGATTTTCCCCATCTAGTTTTTCATATATGCGTATGTATGTATATATATATATATATATATATATATATATATATATATATATATACATACATATATACACATATATATATTTGTGTGTGCGTGTGCGCGTTCGTATTCCCCGTCTTGCCTTTGTTAGTCTCTACCTTCTCTTTCTCTCCTTCCCATTCTGTCGTTCTTCCTATTCCTCCCATTCCCTCCTTGTCCCCGCCCCCCTTCCTTCCCAACCAATGTACTTGACTCAAAAGAACGAACTGAAGCGTTTCAAATCGATGCCCCAGCATGGTCGAATTGCAATGACTTCAAGAAGTAAAATCTATAAAACATTAATAAAACACGAAACGCCGTGGAACAGTCTCTCGCGTGACTACACGTTACTCTGTGGTGAGAACATCGGGCTCACGATCATGAAGTAGTGAGTTCGATTCCCGGACCGGGCTGTATGTTGTGTTCTTGATCAAGACACTTTATTTCATGTTGTTCCAGTTCACGCAGCTGTAGAAATGAGTTGCGATGTCAGAGGTGCCAAGCTGTATCGGCCCCTTTGCCTTTCCTTGGATTACATCGGTGGTGTGAACAAGGAAAACTGATATGCTTGGGCAACTGCTGGTCTTCCATAAAAAACCTTGCTATGACTTGTACCTTCAAGGGTAACTTTCTGGGTGCAGTCCCATGGTCATTTATGACCGAAGGGGGTCTTTACCCATCTAGTATAAAATAGTCATTTGGCATCTAATATAGACTGATGTAACACTAATCTAAGGCTAATATAAGATTAAGGTACGATTAATCTAAGACTTATGTAAGACTAATCTATGACTAATATAAAACTAATAAAAGACCAATAAAATTAATAGGATTAACCCTTCAGCATAAAAACCGGCCATATCAACCCCAAATATTACACGAGAGGGTGCTGAAAAGATCCTGGCGTTAAGAGTATTCTGAAAGGCCTGGCTGGAGGCCAAAACTTCCGAGTTCTTTCACAGGGCTTAGAAAAAACTGACGGACCGCTGCAATAAGTGTGTGAATGAGAGGGGAGAATATGATGGATAAAATCATGATTAACTGATCCTCCAGTAATTTCTTTTACCCAAAGCCAGGAACATTTCTGCACACACACACACACACACACACACACACACACACACACACACACACATATATATATATATATATATATATATATATAGATAGATAGATAGATAGATAGATAGATAGATATAGGCGCAGGCATAGAAGTGTGGTAAGAAGTTTGCTTCCCAACCACATGGTTACAGGTTCGGTCCCACTGGCGCTTTGGGTAAATGTTTTCTACTATAGTCTCGGGCCGACCAAAGCTAAGTGAGTGGATTTGGTAGACGGAAACTGAAAGAAGTCCGTCGTGTATATATATATATATATATATATATATATATATGTATATATGTATATATATATATATATATATGTATATGTATATATGTATATATATATATATATATATATATATATATATATGTATATGTATATATATATATGTATATATATATATATATATATATATATATATATATATATATATATATATATAGTAAATCCCAAAACAAGCACAAGAAAAGGACAACAACGCGTGGACGCGAAATATTAGCAGATGTTTGGTCTTATATAAGACTAATTTAATACTTATCTACGGCCAACATAAGAGAAATATAAGACTAAGTTCCACATCTTGCTATGACCAATCTTGCCTTTCATCCTCTCAAGGTCGATAAAAATAAGTTTCTAGTTGAACATTGATGTTTATGTAATCGACTAGACCCCCGCCTTCCCCATTAGGTTTCCAGAATAATGCTTACATCAGTCAAGTACTGGAATCGATATAATCAAGCTGCCCCTGCCCTCAAAATTACTTGCCATGTGCCAAAATTAGAACGAATTATTCCTTGACAAGCCCTTCCCCTCCCAATAACTGGCCTGGTACCAAAATTTTAAAATTGATTTTTGACAAGCCCCTCCTCTCAAAATTTCCGGCCTTGTACCAAAATTAGAACGAATTATTCTTTAACAAGCCTCTCCCCTTAGAATCACTGGCCTTGTACCAAAATTAGAACGAATTATTTTTTGACATGCCTCTCCCATCAAAATTATTAGCCTGGTACCAAAATTAGAAACAATTACTTTTTGACAAGCCCCCTCCGTTCAAAATTGCTAGACTTGTACGAAAATTAGAAAGAATTATTCCTTGACAAGCCCCTTCGCTCAAAATTACTGGCCTAGCGCCAAAATTGGAACGAATTATTATTCCTTGAAAGCACCCTCCCCTCAAAATTGTTATCCTGGAGCCTAAAACAGAAACCATTATTTCTCGCTTTAAACTGTTCATGAAATAAAACATACGTTATTGATTTTTATTTCCGTACACCAAGAATTTTAAAGTCTTGCAGGAATTGGTCGAAGAATTCTAATGCAGCTGCTTACTTGCGACTTACGAGTCGTCGTCTCACATGAAACGTCATTCACTGATTTAATTTGTTCTGTAGCCATTAAAATAATTCCTCAGGTCTTTGTGTAGTTACTTTCTTAAACTTTAAGTATGGTACTTATTCTATCGGCCTCAATTACCGAATGAGGACGTAAACAAACTTACGCCGGTTTTCAAGTGGAGGTAGGGGACAACCCCCAACCCAAACGCTAACATATACACGCGCATATTGCATGTCTATCTATCTAATTATCTATCTAATTATCTATCTATCTCTGTGTGTGTGTGTGTGCGTAATTACAGCTCCATTATCGGTAAGACGAACAAAAGAGTATTCCATCCCGCGATAAATAAGTATCGTTTGATATACACAATTACGAAAGAGCTACAAAAAAGTTTCATGCTTTAAGATACATTAAATTGACAGATCTATATGAAGTACCAAGTATCTCGAAGCTTGGAGATTTGGAGATACATGGCACGTTATGCAATTTATTTATAGCTCTTCTGCAATTGTATACATACATACATATACATATATATATAAACGATGTGTCCCCACGGAATTTCCGTCTGCAAAGTTCTTTCACAAGCATTGGTCGACCCGAGGCTATAGTTGAAGATATTTGCCCAAGATGTTGCGTAGTGGGACTGAACCCAAAACCACGTGATGACGAAGGGAGCATCTTAACCACACATCTATGTCTGCGTCTATATGTTCTCGGGGAATCAATCTCCTACTTATTAACTCCTTTAGTTTAATTAATTAACACCTACGACTTTAATGCAATATTGTCTGTATCTTATTTACATTATTTTCATTTGACGGATATTTGTCCTCATCTTGTTTGCTGTTAACACGTTTCGGCTGATATACCCTCCAGCCTTCATGTTGTTATTCAGATCACTACCTGGAATCGAACTCGGAATCTTGGGGTTAAGAGCGTGGGCTACTACCCCAAGATTCTGAGTTCGATTCCCAGCAGTGACCTAAATAATAATAATAATAATAATAATAATAATAATAATAATAACATCATCATAAAAAAATATCTTATGAATGAGAACCCAGGTACGAAATTTCCCCAGCACCAAAACGCCTGTGCCTTATAGTCTCGTTTCGGACAACAGCTTTACTCAATAATCAGAGTGTGCCATAGAACCGAATAACCAACCAAATATGAAGAATTCAGAAAAATCACAGACGATGCCCTCGCATAAATTCCATAACCACCGTCAATGCTAAAACATTGCTGAGTAAATCCATACTATATCTACCCTGGTTTATCACGCAATTTGGTTCCAGAAAAAACTCAGAGATTAATATACCAGTGATAAATGAATCGTTTCTACGTATTTTGTAAATGGAATGAATGGTAGATCAATTGACACCGAAACACGTGGCTCACAGTCGTGAAGCTTCCACCTTCATTTATTTTCTTGATCATTTGTACCTTTTCCTGTAAAGAAGACACGCGTCCGTCATTTATACCAGGCACCTTCGTACTATTTTGTTCGCTAGTCCAATGATGATGGGTGCGAGTACGTAAACTCATATGGAAAGTAAGCTGTCTCGCAGCACGGTGATGTAAACACAAGCATATCGTCACTGCTGTTTAGATAGCTGAGCATTGCGGGTGGTCCCTGGGGCACGTTTTCGAGGTACAAGCAGACTCTTCAATGGATCGCCGATCCGTGTTACCACAGATCAACCCGTGATAAGAGTAACGTGAATCACAATTAAACGTTCCGTGTTATCCTGGATCAGAGATAGATAAATCAGTGATAAACGAGGTTACATGTATAACATGTATATTACATCATCCCATGTACTCAACGCTGGCGAGATGAAAGGCAAAATGTAAAGAGTGGGAAGAAACATCGCATTGCATTTTGTTCGACGCTCTAACGATTCTACTAGCTCGTCGCCTGCGCTCTGAATTAATAACTAACAATGGAGGTGACGTGCTGGCAGAATCGTTGGCACGTCGGACAAAATGCTTAGCGGCATTTCACCCGTCTTTACGTTCTGAGTTCAAATTCCACCGTGGTCAGCTTTGCCTTTCGTCCTTTTGAGGTCGATAAAATAAGTAACAGCCGAATACTGGGATCGATGTAATCGACTAAACCCACCGCCGCAAAAACTGCTGGCCGTGTGCCAAAATTTGAAACCTATAATAATTATCAGTTCATTAACTTAGTTAACTTAATTTTTATGTGTGAACATTATTCTCTTATGTAGACATTAATTTCGTATGCGATGAGTGTAATACGTTTATGCCCACGCACAGCTAAGGATTATATCCCGTATTACCAGAATCACAATTAAATCATTATATCCCTTATCTCTGTCCTGTTTGCCCAATTTGGCTATTCAAATTTAAAATAATCAATCCGATCAAGATTAAATAATTCTAGTTAACAACTTTAAGAGTTACTTCCCTTGTATCCTTCTGTAAGAGTTGTTTCCCTTGAAAGTGTTTTTTTTTAATCTATTCTTTTAAAGTTTAATGGAGAAAAAGGGACTCGTTGTGATTAATGAGGGTTGACATCTGCTCTTCTCTCCATTCTCGCGAACTCATTTCACCCTTTTTGGATAGACTTGTGACTAGTGACGAAAAATGGATCTTCTATCGAAATGTTAAATGTGATAAACAATGGCTTGGTAAAAGGGAAAAAGCTCAACCACAACCGAGAAGGTAACTTCATGGGAAAGAGGTACGTCTTTCTATCTGGTGGGATTGCAAAAGATAAATTAACTTTCAATTGTTACAACCTAATGCAACAATCAATGCGCAAGTCTATTGTCAGCAATTAGAGCGTTTGAACCAAGCTTTGAAGGAAAAAAAGATCCATTTTAATGAATCGAAAAGGATTGATGTTTCATCAGGACAACGCACGACCCCACACTGCAAAGATCATATCACAGAAGATCGAAGAGCTTGGTTGGGAAAAAATTCCTCATCCACCTTCTTCTCCCGACCTTGCTTCCTCAGACTACCATTTGTTTCGTAGTTTACAGAATGGTACCATTTAAAAAAGTACTGATGCCACTTAGAAAGTACTGGTAATGGTGTCACCTAAAGAAAACTGTTGATGGTGCCAATTAGAAATACCTGGTGATAGTGCCACTTAAAAAACAGTGCTTGAAAGTTTTTTTGTTTTTTTTCTTGCAAGTACTTAGTGACCCTGTCAGTGCAGGTACCACTTAAAAGCACCCTGTCCACACTGCAAAGTGGTTGGGGTTCGGAAGTGCATCCAGCTGTTAAAACCTTACCAAAACTGACCTTACCTGTGCTTGTGCCGCATAAAAAGCACAAAGTCCACTCTGCTGGGTGGTTGGTGTTAGGAAAGGCATCCAGCTGTAAAACCCATACCAAAACAGTCACAGAAGTCTGGTGCAGGCTTCTGCCTGGCTGGCTCTTGTGAAACTGTCCCACCCATACTAGCATGGAAGGGGGATGTTAAACGATAATGATGATATATATATATATGTATATATATATATATATAATACAAATAATATGTGAGTATATGCATATATACATACATGTGTGTACATATCTACATCTACATGTATATATATATGTAAGTGTGTGTGTGGTAGGTTTCTGTCAGTTTCCATCTTACAATTACATTCAGAAGGCTTTGGTCAGCCTGGGACTGAACCCAGAACCATGTGGTTGGGAAGCTAACTTTTTAAAACACAGCCACTCCTACAGCTCAGAATATGTACGGAAACCAAGAATAGTTCTTCCAGTAATGGAGATGGAAAGTAGAGGATACCACTCCAAGCAAGGTTTCGACAATTTGTTCAACACAATTCTGCTCTTTAAGCCTTTAACATTCAGATTACTGCCAAATGTGGAGGCCCATGGCTTAGTAGTTAAGACATTCAGCTCACAATCATGAGATTGCGAGTTTGAAAACCAGCAGTGCATTGTGTTCTTGGGCAAGACACTTTATTTTATGTTACTCTAGTCCACTCAGCTGGCAACAATTAATACTTGTAATTTGAAGGGTCAGCCTTGTCACATTCTGTATCGCCCCAAATTTCCCTGAGAACTACATTAAGAGTAAAGTTTTTTAAGTTTGGTACTCATTCCATCAATTCCTTTGCCGAACTGCTAAGTTACGGGGGTGATGTAGACACACAAACACCAGTTGTCAAGCAGTGGTGGGGAACTAACACAAAGGTACTCACACATAGATATATATATAGATACGACAGGCTTCTTTCAGTTTCCGGCTACCAAATTCACTCAGAAGGCTTTGGTTAGTCCGAGGCTATAGTAAAAGACACCTGCCCAAGGTGCCACACAGTGGGACTGAACCTCAGAACCATGTGGTTGGGAAATAAACTTGTTACCACACAGCCACGTTTGTTTATTTTTGGAAAGATATTGGCAGGGTAGGTGAAAGAGGCTGGCTTGAACATAAAACAGGTAGAATATTTTGGCTGGATGTAGCCCGGTTTAAATGCTAAAGGGTTACAGTAGTCAAGAATTATTAATAAAACAGACAAATGTAACATTAATCATTTTATTTTATTTTATTTTTTAACATTTATTTATTCATTCATTTTTTACATTCCGTTATTTTTTGTTTGCT
This sequence comes from Octopus bimaculoides, assembly GCF_046866305.1. NCBI lineage: Eukaryota > Metazoa > Mollusca > Cephalopoda > Octopoda > Octopodidae > Octopus > Octopus bimaculoides. The sequence continues at coordinate 43,002,827 of NC_142945.1, read as the reverse complement.
TTGAAATAAGAGAAAAAATTTGTTGGAAACAAAACAAAAAAGTTACAAATGAAACCAAATTCAAATTAATAAAATGATTTGATTATTAATCCAAGTATTTTGATCGAATTCTAACAGAAATAATTAGGCTCCAAAAAGGATTTGGTAATTATTGTAGCAGTAGTAGTAATAATAATAATAATAATCGTAATATAAATCTTTTCTAGAATAGGCAGAAGGCCTGAAATATGTGTGAGGAAGGAATGAGTTGATTGTGATTATATCAACCCCAGTTCACAGCTGGTACTTGTTTTATGGACTCCAAAAGGATGAAAGTTGACTTTGGTGGAAGTCAAACACAGGTCCAGCTTCTAACAATTCTGCCAGACCATCACCTTAATTAATAAGGATAATCCTTTCTACTAAAGGTACAAAATCTGAAATTTTGTGGGGAGGAGACTAGTTAATTACACTGACCTTCAGTGAGCAACTGGTACTTAATTTATCGACCCCGAAAGGATGAAAGGCAAAGTCAACCTCGGTGGAATTTGAACCCAGAGCATGAAGAGAGACAAAATACTGTTAAGCATTTTGCCTTGCGTGCTGACATTTCTGCCAGCTCACCACCTTAATAATAATAATAATAATAATAATAAATAAAAATAATGACAATAATAATAATAATAATATTCTTTTTTTAATCTACGCACATGGCTTGAAATTTGGGGGGAGGGGGGGCCAGTCGATTAGATCGGCCCCCAGTGCGTAACTGGTACTTAATTTATCGACCCCGAAAGGACCGAAACAGGCCTAAGCATTTTGCCCAGTGTGCTAACGTTTCTGCCAGCTCTCCGCCATAGTAAAAATGATAATCTGTTTCTAACATGGGGCACAAAGGCCCAAAGTGTTTTTTTTTTTTTTAGAGGTTAAAAGCTGAATATTAAAGTTGATTATATCAATCCCAATAAATTGACTGGTTCTATGATTTATCAACTCTAAAAATTTAAAAGCATAGTCAACCCAGAAGGATTAGAGCTTAGAGTATAAACAGATGTAACTAAACATTAAGTATTTTAAGCAACGTTCTACGTATTCCATTACCCCCATCACCATAAAAATAGCAATAATTTCTTATACAGGCACAAAGCCAAAAGATTGCAGGGAGGCAGTAGTCGATTATATCGGTCAAGTACTGGACTAGTACTTTATTTTATTAACCCTGGAAGGAAAAAAGGTCAAGTTGGTCTAGGTAGGAATTGAACTCTCAATAAGGTAAACTATGAGATTTGACCTACAAAAAGGCAGTTGAAAGTGATCGTAATGATCATGATATGAGGACACAAAGCATTCTGTTCAATGCTTTTATTTATGTATCTGTCAATCCAACACTCTAATAATAATAATAATAATAATAGTAGTAGTAATAATAATAATTTCAATTTTTGCCACAAGAACAGCTATTTTGGGGGAGAGGATAAGTCGATTACATCAACCCCAGTATTTCACTGGTACTTAATTCATCAACCCCAAAAGGATGAAAAGCAAAAATCGACGTTGGCGGAATTTGAACTCAGAACACAACAACGGGTAAAATACCACCAAGCATTTCATCCGGCGTGCTAACAATGCTACCAGCTCACCGCCTAAATAATAATAATAATAATAATAACCAGCATTTCTGATTTAGGCATAAAAACCCAGTAAATTTGAGTGGAAGAGGGTTCTTTAATACCATTATACCTAGTATTTGACTGGTACTTTATTTCATCGGACCCCAAAAGTATGATAGGCATAGTTGACTCCAGTAGAAATTGAACCCAGAATTAATGCCATGAAGCATTTTTCCCAAAATTTTAATGATCTTGCTAGCTCACTACTTGCATGTTAATGATAATAATAATCATGATTTCAAATTTTGGCATAAAGCCAGCAGTTCTGAGGGAGGGGGTAAGTCAATCACCATGACCCCAGTACTCAACTAGTACTTGTTCAGAGTAAAAAGGGTGAAAGGCAAAATCAACCTCGGCATAATTTGAACAAGGGATGCAAAGATGGGCAAAATGCTTAGCAGCATTTTGCCTGGGGTGCTAACAGGCATTTTTTCTGACTCTAATGACTCTACCAGCTCAGTGCCTTCATAATAGTAATAATAATAATGATGATGATGATTCCTTACAGAGGAACAAGGCCAGAAATTTTGAGATTAGGAACTGATAATTAGACTGGCGCCAGTACTAGACTGGTACTTTGTTTTAGCGACCCCTGGAAGATGAAAGGCAAAGTCGACCCTGGTGGGATTTGAACTCAACAACAAACAGCAACAATAACAATCATAATAAATCTTTTTTTTAAATAATACAATTTTAGAACATAAAATATAAATTAAGGTAAAAACAAAAAAAAAAAACAACAGCTAGGTGGAGGTGGGGGTGAAGAGAGGAGAAAAATAAGAAAACCCAATAATTTTAAAATTAATTAAAATTTAAAAAAATTTAAAAAACTGAAGATTTTGTTTGGAGAGAAAATTTTTTACTGATATTATTTTGTTTAAGTGTATATATTATTCAGGTAAGTTTATATATATATATATATATATATATATATATATATATATATATATAACATAGAGAGTGAGAGTGATATGAGGTTCATATATATATATATATATATATACATATACATATATATACATATACATATATATATATATATATATATATAAATGGATAAAGACAAAATGAAGAGATAAAGTGCATCATCAGCTTCAAGTAATGTATATGCTTGTGTAAGTGTATACATACATATATATATATATATATATATATATATATATATATATAAATAAATAAATAAATATGTATGTATGTATATATAAAGAAAACAGAAAATGGAGAAATATCAACAAACAACAATTGACTTACATCAATTATTATTTATCAATTCAATACAAATAGATGGGATGCAGTCTATTTGTACTGAATTAAAAAATAATAATTGATGTAAGTTAATTGTAGTTCATCGATATTTCTCCATTTTCTGTTTTCTTTAAATTTTGATTCTTGATAAACTCATGTCTATCCTTGTCTTTACCTATAATTTCTGAGCACAAGCTTGCATACATACGCCCATGGTTAAACATAGGTAATATACTGGTAATATAATGAATAATGGGTACTTCTATCCCTTAGATGGTTATATTAACATTTTAACTCAGCTAACCTATATATATATATATATATATATATATATATATATATATATATATATATATATATATATAATATTAGGGACAAAATCCAAAATTACAGGTAAAAACTCAATTAAAATCAATTTATAGAAAAATTAAAATTAAATTGAGCTTTATAGATTATCTTATGATATTGACTTTGTTTTATATTATACTCATTTATTGTGCTTTTAATTATTAATTTTTCTATATGTGATAGTGGATTTTCATCGATGAGTTCTTGAAACTTGGTTCTTTTCCCTAAAACTATATATATATATATATATGTATGTACTAAGTACGGCAGTTTAGTTCACAGGTGATCTAAACGATTAGGTACACAAGGTAAGTGATGTAACAGATTACTAGGGCTCCAATGTTATGGCTGAGATGTTAGTTATGGAGCCATGGCAGATTTGTATGAATGTATTATATATGTATGTATGTATGCATGTAAATATATGTATGAAAGTAAATTTGATACACAGACCTGTCAATTGGAAGCATTGTTAGAGCAGCAGACACTTGGCTTGCGTTATTTTCCAGCAGGGTGCATTTTAAGTTGAAACTTTGCTGAAGACAACTTTTTTCATTTGTCTTGGGGTCAATAACAGTCTGTTCAATTCTGCTCTTCCTCTCTCAGAACTGCTTCAACCATGTTTTTAGAGGGTCATTAGGACCACTTACCGTGTCCCTGCCCCTCCAACATATACGGGAGGATTTAGCTAGGGGCTGGCAACCCTTTCTCGTGTAGTATAGCCCATCCTGAGAACCCATATAACATGGTAGATGTGGACAGACAGATGCAGAGTACATGGAACATTTAAAAACAACAATTAACACCGCTGTTGCTGTAATGTCCACTTTTGCATGCTTGTATGGTTCAGACAAAATTCACTGAGGCAGATTTTCTATCACTGGATGCTCTTCCTGTTGCTAATCCTCATCTATTTTCAAGCAACTGAGTTAAAACTTACCCAAGTACGCAAACAGCACAATGGCCAGACATGTTTTCATGGAAGATAACAAGCAACATCTATTGTGTGACATTGACATTTACAATTAACACATGATATCAAGAGTACAAACACACACACACACACAAATACATATATATATATATATATATATATATATATATATATATATGTGTATATGTATCTATATTTCTTTATTTCCCACAAGGGGTTAAACATAGAGGGGACAAACAAGGACAGACAAAGGGATTAAGTCGATTATATTGACTCCAGTGTATAACTGGTACTTAATTTATCAACCCCGAAAGGTTGAAAGGCAAAGTTGACCTTGGCGGAATTTAAACTCAGAATGTAACGGTAGACAAAATACCACTAAATATTTCGCCCAGCGTGCTAAAGTTTCTGCCAGCTGACCGCCCTCTATATACAAGCTTCTTTCAGTTTCCATCAATTAAATTCACTCACAAGGCCTTAGTTAGCCTAGAATCATAGCAGAAGACTCTTGCCAAAGGCACTATACAGGGCTGGACTGAGCTTCAAACCAATTAGACTGGCAGTGTACTTCTTAACCATAAAGCCTTGTTATACTTGGATTCGGATACTGTGCTACTTCAAGTGTCAAAGCCCCTAATGAATCCTTTTTTTGTCAGACTGATAAGAATCCCAATGACCTGGGAGGCACAGGATGTCCAAGATGGCTACCAAGGTAGGTGTAGGTGTGTATGTGTGTGTGTGTGTGTGTGTGCACAAGCAAATATAAGCATGGCAACAGAAGTGTGTTTCCGAAGAATTGTGGATCCTCTTTGACTCAGTTTTGAAACTATTTCTCTACAGGTGCCACAGGAACAGCTGCAAATAAATGTATTTAACGAAAGGTAACGGGAGTCATAGATGCTGCAGTTGGTAGAGCGCTGCGTACTGCAAAGGTTTACACACATTTTTAAGCTGTCACAGACGGCACCGAAACCAACAGCTGGAACACTAGACAATCAACTGACCAGTCTGCTTAACTGTATATAGATACTGCAGAGGGGGTAGCAGAAGGGCATACATCTCAAATCCCACTTATAAAGGACACCATTTAGATTGTAATACTGATCTATTTTTATATGGCAACATCTCAAATTTTGGGAAGACCCCCAGTATCTGACTGGTACTTGTCATTCCCTGGTAAAATTTGAACTCTGAATGCAAAGAGTCAAATATAAATACCACAAGGCATTATGTTTGATGCCCCACCAACCTTGCCAACATTATAATAGTTGTGAGTAGAGACCAAACAGAGATGGTGGCAGGGAGTACGAAGATAATTGCAGCAGTCAGTGGGAGCATAGTAGAATCAATGAATGTTTTATTAGCATACAGGAGTGAAACCAACACTGTTGTTTCCTCTATTGGTCTGTTTGCATAGCCAGGAGAGGAATTAGATGGGTTCTGTTTGGTTGACTTAATGTAAATCACAAAGGACATAGTGTCAGATTTTCAGCGAGATTTTTCCAGAGTGAGAGAAGGAGACATGCATTGCTGTCATCATTTCAACATCTGGTGCGTCAGGCTTCCATAGGTCAGGCAAAATTCATTGATGTAAATTTTCTAAGGTCCAATGCTCCATCTGCTGCTAATCTTCATCTGTTTCGAAGCATACTAATATTTTGCCCTTGTCTGTACCTTTTTTTTCACATAAGATTGTAAAACAAACGACACCGCCAATATGACAGTCACACTTGTTTACAGATAACGAGTGACTCAAGAGTGAACCAAGGCAAGGAAACACATGTGTCTATGCATGTATAAGTATATGCACATATATATATATATATATATATATATATATATATATACACCAGTCCTCAGTCAAATCGTCCAACCTATGCTAGCATGGAAAGCGGAAATTAAACGATGATGATGATGATGATATATACTCACACACATACATACATACATATACATATATATATATATATATATATATATATATATGAGGAGTTTCTTTTTCAATATCTGCCTACCAAATTCACTGTCAGGTTTGGTTGGCACATGCTTAAAATGATTTCTTCTACAGCAAACTCCTTACAGACAATGCAGGTGTACATAATTAGAAACCACAGCATATATATGAAAAAAAAAAAAAAAAAAAAAAAAAATGGAAAACAAAGAAAAGAAATCCAGTATTTGTAAAACAGGTGAGGGTTAGCAACAGGAAGAGCATCCAGCTGTCAAACAATGCCTAAGTAATAGGTTTTCCCCCAATCAATGCTAGCATGGAAGAAAGGATGTAAATTGAACAAAGAAGCAGACATAGATATTTATACGTACATACTTGAATCAATGCCTCAGTAATATGTGTTCCTCAGACAAATGCCGGCATGAAAACGAGGATGTAAAACAGACAGATGAGCATTTCTGTTTCTATGAAGAGGCTTCCTTAGTTGTGTTTTGCAGATATGGTTCATGATTCTGGATGCAGACCCACAGCACAGAGGTACGGATATGGCTTAGAAGTTTGCTGTAGTAGAGGGTACTTTGAAGCAGGTGCTCTCTGCTATAGCCCCAGGCCAACCAAAGCTTTGAGAGTGAATTTGGTTGGCAGAAAGTGGACCTTGGATAATTCTGAACTCATAACATGCAGGTAAATATCTAAATACTGCAAGGTGTTTTATTCAATGCTCTCCAATGCTTTAGCAAATCTACTACTTTTAATAACATGATTGTATAAATAATAATAATAATAATGATAATAATAATAATAAACATAATAATTATGATCATGATAATTATGATATTATATGGTAATTAACAATAATGATTTTTTGCATAATAATAATGAAATTAATCATAATAATAATAATCAACATCATCATCATCATTTGCAGATGAAAAGGGTGTTGTGTTTGGTTTAAATAACCTCTACATAGTTGGCTGGGAACATTCCATACTCTCCACTTGGTGAAATACCATTCCACCAACCTTCATCAAATTGCTCGACATTGGTGATGACGTCATCAGGGTCGAAAGAAATTTCTGTGTCATCAGCTGGAAGAATAGAAAAGGAAGTTAGGTAAGTAGTAGTATCAGAGGTTTCAAAACATACACATATTGAGGTATGTATGTGTGTATATATATATATATATATATATATATATATAGAAAATATACACACACGGTAGTAACTTCCGCCTACCAAATTCAATCACAAAGCTTATATATATATGTATGTATGTATGTATATGTATGTATGTATGTATGTATGTATATATATATATGTATTTGAAGAAAAGCAACAAAAATTCAATAGGACTGTTGAATGGCAGCCCAGTCAAGATGGTATTTTTTCTTCTCTTACTCTTGTTTTTTGCACACATCTACAAAATGACTTTCTAAAATGAAATTCCATTATGCAGCTGAGGAGTACATTTTCATTGTACATTTTATGTAGTGTTCTCACTACATGAATAAATGAAGTTTGTACGAAACGTACATACTGCTATAACTTATTGAAATTTTGTTGCTTTTCTTCAAATTTTATTCACCAAATCTCTTGATTTTGTTTTTACCCTACCAAATTCTGGTGCCTCAAACATTTTAAGTACCACATTTAATCTTTTGATTAAATCTATATTATTATATATATGTATGTATATATATATATATGTAGGAGACCCACTAATTGCTGTCAAAAATGAGGTACTTAAATCTATAATAGTGTCAATCAATAATAAAAATAGATTTAAATATCTCATTTTTAATCTGTTTCTCAGGTGTTGGTTTGATGGCCTAATAGGTAAAGGATGAAAGGCAAAGTCGACCTCAGTGGAATTTTGAACACAGAACGTAGCGGCAGAGGAAATACCGTAAAGCCCGGCGTGCTAACGTTTCTGCCAGCTTGCCATGTGTGCGTGTGTGCGCATGTGTGTGTGCGTGTACTCATACACATATACAGAGGGAAAAAGAGAGCGAGATGAGAGGAAAAGACCAACCTGCTTGATAGTCATACAATGCCCTCACACACATTCCTTTGTCTTTGGGTGGGAATTCTTCCTCTGTTTCTGCTGGCTGTTCAGGTTCCGGCTCGGGCACTTCCTTGGCTACAGGAACTGATATTGTTAGAAAGGGAGAAAGACACAGATATTTAATACATTGTGATGGTGGATAGTGAAACTGAAAGAGAAAAAAAAAAACTGGGAGAGTGGAACAAGAATGAAGAGAGAAAAACAATAAAGGGTTGTGTATATATGCATATGTCACAGTTTTGGTTGGTTTCTATGGTTGCGAAATTAGATCTATATTCATTATATTGAGTGCTTGGTATTGTGACATATGAAGCTTGCTCAATTACTTTTATGCACATACAGACGCATACAGGCATACATAGGCACAAGTGTGAGTGTGCACGTGCATTACTAATACATTGATGGTGAAGATGTTTCGAAAGAGAGAAAGAAAGAAGAGGGAAGAGAGAGGGAAAGAGCAAGGTGGTGTATACATTTATACTTTGGTACTGAAGAAAGTAGTTATCAAGTGAGAATGGGAGAAGAGAGAGTGGATCAACTGAAGATATACGAGAAGGAACAATAGAAGCACCAAGGCAATATACTGTGTGTGTGTGTGTGCGTGTGTGTGTGTGTGTGTGTGTGAATGGATTGTGAAACATAATGCATTGCTGTTCCAGTGGTTTTTCCCAAAACAGGAAGAAACCTCTCACCAAAAACATTAACAACAACAACATCTACATCCCAACAACACTTCCTGAGGGATAAGAATGACACAACTGTTTATCCTCTTCTTGGTATTGCACTGTTGCAAATATTTTCCATGAATATTCTTCTAGCATGATAGATAGTTGTAAATAAGCGTCACTCTCATACAAGCTGTACTGTTTGTTTCGTTTGGCAAATGCATGTCTTGCCATGAGGAAATATGATCTACTTTGGCAACAGGTACATCATCATCATCATCATCATCGTTTAACGTCCGCTTTCCATGCTAGCATGGGTTGGACGATTTGACTGAGGACTGGTGAAACCAGATGGCTACACCAGGCTCCGATCTGATTTGGCAGAGTTTCTACATCTGGATGCCCTTCCTAACGCCAACCACTCCGAGAGTGTAGTAGGTGCTTTTATGTGCCACCGGCACGAAGGCCAGTCAGGCGGTACTGGCAACGGCCATGCTCAAAATGGTGTATTTTACGTGCCACCTGCACAGGAGCCAGTTCGGCATAGAAATCCCAAAGCTAAGAGATAATGCCTGATTAATTCAAAACAATGTGAGTAAACAAAGATTACATTTGACAGAATAATTTGAATACTGAAAGGTTAAACCATGAGAAAAAAATCACGTGAGAGAGGAGTTTAAGAAGCAATCACCAGCAATCATAGCCATCCATACCTTTTCTCTTAATGGTCATAGCGTCATACTCCATATCGTCATCCTCGTCCTCATCATCATCGTCATCGTCGTCGTCGTCATCAGTCTGCCGTCTGGGCAGGCTGTCCCGTAATAGATTGATGGCGGTGTCAGCGGGTTCCGGTTGGGGTGAGATAGCTCTCATCTGAACCGCAGGGGCCACTGGTTGCGGGAGAGGAACCGAGGGAGTATGATGCTGCTGCTGCTCTTGCTGTAGATGTCGTCGGCTGACTGGCACTTCGTAGCCGTCATGGCGCGATGACTGTAGGCTGGGAGGCACCTGAGGCGGAGGGCCTGTTGGGGAGATGGGCTCAGGACTCGTCGGTTCATTATAGCCGTCGACATAATGATCCAGTGATTGCCTTGAAAACAAAAAAATAAATAATGGAAATAATGACATTCAATAAACATAGGCACAGGTGCGGCTGTGTGGTAAGATGCTTGCTTCCCAACCACATGGTTCTAGGTTCAGTCCCATTGCGTGACACCATGGGCAAGTGTCTTCTACTATAACCTTGGGTTGATCAAAGCCGTGTGAATGGATTTAGTAGATGATAACTGAAAGAAGCCGATCGTGTGTGTGTGTGTGTGTGTGTGTTTTTCCCCCACCATTAACACTTGACAACTGATGTTGGTGTGTTTATGTCCCTGTAACTTAGTAGTTCGGCAAAAAAGACCAATTGAATAAGCACTAGGCTTACAAAGAATAAGTCCTGGGGTTAATTTCTTCGACTAAAACCCTTTAAGGCCATGCTCCAGCTTGGCCACAGTCAAATGACTGAAACAAGTAAAAGAGTAAAGAGAGAGTATGTTAGATAATGCAGTCCAAGAATAAAATGCAACGAAGCATACAATCCGGAAATTATGAAGGTAGAGGTGGTCATGGTGTCTTACCCATGTGGAGGGACAAAACCTGAACAAGCTCAAGGTGGTCCAGATGTGGTGTCTTCAGCAAATCTTTGGTGTCTATGCAACCAAATCTCAACAACATCTGAGAACAATGTCAGCAGCACCTAACCATTGAAGACCAAGTCCAGTAGTATAGGCTGCAGTGGTCTGGTCACATCAACAGAATGAACACCAGAAGACTACTACACTATCTCTTGTAGCAGCAGTGATCCAAGCACTGGAGAATCTAGCACAGTACACCAACAAAGACATGGATAAAGACCTGAAGTTACAGCACCTCGATGTCCAGCATGCGAAGGCCAATGCCTTGGATTGGAAGGCATGGAATAACATCATCATCGTCATCATCGTTTAAACGTCCACTTTCCATGCTAGCATGGGTTGGACGATTTGACTGAGGACTGGTGAACCAGGTGGCTACACCAGGCTCCAGTGGCGCCCACAGCAGTGTATTGATTGAGGGGACAGTCCCTTCCTCCAGTTGCCAGCTAGGGGTTTTATGCTTTTGGCTTTTTTACTTACCTACGTGGAGGACCTGGTGCTGGGTCATATTCCACTTCTCGGGATCTCTGCTCAAATAAAGCCCGTTTACTCTGGGTCTTGTTAGACACCACATTCTGTGCCTCCTGAAACAATAAAAAAAAAACAAAAAAAAACGATCAATCAATCCAATATAATCATCCTCATCATCGTCATCACCACCATCACATTCATTATAATCCTTTACATCGACCCTAGTGTTTCACTGGTACTTAATTTATCAACCCCCAAAATGATGAAAGGTGAAGTTGATCTCAGCAGAATTTAAACTCAGAATGTGAAAAGGGACAAAATGCTGCTATGCATTTCACCCAATGTGCTCACAATTTTGCCAACTCCCTCCCTTAATAATAATAATAATAATAATAATAACAATGATGATAATAATTATAGGATTGAGGTTACTCCTCCAGAAAGTAAAATTCTGGGGAGGGGATTAGTCGATTACATTGACCCCAGTGCTTGACTGTAACTTATTTTATTGAGCCCCAAAAGGATGAAAGGCAAAGCTGACCCCAGCAGAATTTGAACATAAAGACAGATGAACAGCCGCTAAGCATTTTGCCCAGCATGCTAATGATTCTGCCAGCCTTACACCACCTTAATAGTAATAATAATAATAATAATAATAATAATAATAATAATAATCAACAGCAACAATCTTTTCTACTATAGGCACAAGGTACAAATTTTTGCAGGAGGGTACTAGCCACGACCCCGAAAGGATGAAAGGCAAAGTCGAACTCGACGGAATTTGAACTCAGAACATAGCGACGGGTGAAATACCGTTAAGCATTTCGTCCAGCGTGCTAACGATTCTGCCAGCTCACCGCCTTTGACAACAACAACAACAATAATAATAAATTCAACTTTACGATGAAAGTAAACAAAGTTTGCTTTTAGAAGCGTTGTAAGATACAGAAATAAATTTATTTCTCAAACATGTGATAATGCTATAAATAGCGTGATCAGGATAAATTATCCATATAATGCAGAAAAATACGTTACCGGCCAGCCATGAGACTCGAACTCACATCTCTGTGATTACGCTTCAAGTGTTTTACCATTAAACTAAACTGCCCAGCAACGAATTCTTCTGCAATTTTAGAACTTATAAATGTAGCTTCATAAGACGCTAACGTTAAATTCAACTTTACGATGAAAGTAAACAAATAAAGTTTGCTTTTAGAAGTGTTGAGATGTATTGTAAGATACAGAAATAAATTTATTTCTGTATCTTACAATAATAATAATAATAATAAAAGTAGACTTACAGCGACTCTTTCCTTACGTAGGGATTCACTGCGCATTCTTCTCTCTTCTTCATCTTTCTTACACTCCGCCTGCACTTTAGCCTTGAAACAAAAAATATACAATAGGGAGGATTACATTAAAAGATACAAAAAGCAGTTATTTCAGGATGATGTCTTGTCTTTCATTCCATTCCCCAAAACACATTATCTTAATGACTTAGTAATTCAGGGAGTGAAGGAGACATATATTGCTTAAGCCCAGGGTTGTTTGTCTTGGGACGGCTGTATTGCTGTTATGGATGATGATGATGATGATGATGATGATGATGGTAATGTTTAGTCCCAGGTCAGTTTTATCCCAGCAGGCCTACTAAAGTCAAAGACAATCTAGCTGCGACCATCCCTTTTTGTTTCTCAATACAGGTTGGGCTTTGCTAGGTAGTGTTGCTGTGCTGATTAACAAGCCGTATCAGACGTTATAACTAAGTGATGTTATTGGCAATGATACACAACATAAAACTGAGAACTTATTTGCCTATCAAAGCAAATGGGAAACAGAAATTCCTAGTACAGCTTTGTGAGATGCATTTTAGTTGTGACAACTTAAAAAAGTAAAAGAAAGAACTGTCTAAAGAGAGAGAGAGAGAGAGAGAGAGAGAGAGAGAGAGAAAGAGAGAGAGAGAGAGAGGAAGGAAGACAGATGTAAAGAATAGAACTACCACATGAAAGAGACAGAGTTGTATGAAAAGAGGGGTGAAGGAAGAGGAGGGATAACAGTACAGACCCAATTCTCCTTCTCTTCCTGTTTATTTGCTGTAGTCTTGGTCTTCGATTCATAAACCTTTTGTTGATTGATTACTTTCATCTTCTCTCGGATCTTCTTCTCACGCTCTGCTGTTTCTTGTTCCTGAAAATGACAACAAATCAATATAATAATTCTTTCTATTATAGGCACAAGGCCTGAAATTTCGGGTAGTCGATTAATTCCACCCCCAGTACTCAACTGGTATTTATTTCATTGACCCCCCCCCCTTCCCCACCAAAGGACTCATTCCTTTGAATTATTATATTACATTAATATTAGGTTTTGCTTGTTTTTCATACTAAAAATCAAAGGAGTCAGTTGAATTCAGAACATAAAGAAGGTAAACTGCTGTGTTCTGTCCGGTGTGCTAACGATTGTGCCAGCTTGCTACCATAATAATAATAATAATAATAATAATAATAATAATAATAATAATAATATTAACCAGTTGAGCATGTCCCTTGGTGGCTGACGATATGTGCATCTCTGATCATGAGCAGAAGTAGTGGGGGAGCATCATAACCATGTGTTGAGAGGAATTCTTCAGGGTCTGGATAATTCACCTTTGGAAACATGGGTGTTTTGCTCAACATCCTTAAACAACACTTATTCAGGGACCTTTTGAGCGGAATGGGCTATTCAACCTGAAGAAAATTCTAACTGGGGCCCCACCTGCGAGGTCATGCGCTGTTTATCTTCATATGAGATCACCATGTCACACACATATGGTTGTGATGCATGTGCCTGGTGTATCCCTTGTCAGACGGGTAGTCATGGTGGGTATAACGGGCTTTGTATATTTTACCCCAGTGTCACTTTGATGGCATGCAATGCTCTCTCACTCAATAATAATAATAATAATAATAATTATGGCTTCAAATTTTGGAACAAGGCCAGCAATTCCAGATGAATAGCTAAGTTAGTCACATTGACCCCCAGCACTCAATTGGTGCTATATTTTATTGACTCCGAAATGATGAAAGGGTAAATCGGCCTTGGCAAGATTTGAACTCAGAATCTAAAGCATCAGAAGAAGTGTTGAAAAGCATTATATCCAATGGTCTAATGATTGTACCAATCCACTGCTTTAACAACAATATAGTCATAATGGTAGCAATGAGTGGAACTGTACTTTTTCCATTTACCTCAACCTTTGGAAGGACAAAGGTCAAAGCCATCACCAGCTCGATTTGAACACAGGATCCAAAGACAACTATCTTATTTCTTTATTGCCCACAAGGGGCTAAACATAGAGGGGACAAACAAGGACAGACAAAGGGATTAAGTCAATTACATCGATCTCAGTGCGTAACTGGTACTTAATTTATCGACCCCCAAAAGGATGAAAGGCAAAGTCGACCTCGGCAGAATTTGAACTCAGAACGTAACAGCAGACGAAATACCGCTAAGCATTTCGCCCGGTGTGCTAATGTTTCTGCCAGCTCGCCGACTTATAAGACAACTATCTTATTGGTGTAAAACATCCAAACACACAAACCTCTCGTTTCTTCCGATCTTGTTCAAGTTTGTCTTTCTCCTTCACTAACCTGTCTCGATCCTCTTGTTGACGTTTCTTTTCTTCTTCCTGAAAGTAGGGAGAGAAAGAGGGAAGTTATATATGTGTGTGTGTGTGTATGTACATACATACATTTATATGTGTAAGTATGGATATACAAGAGGGTGCTGCAAAGTTCCTTGCTTTAAAGGTATTGCAATAGACCTGATTGGAGGCCCAACCCTCCGAGTTCTTTTACAGGGCTTAGAAAAACTGAAGGACTGCTGCGATAAGTGTGTGAATCTGAGAGGGGAATCTGTTGAATAAAATCGTAATTAACTGATCCTCCTGTATTTTCTTTTACCCAAAATTTGGAATTTTTCAGCATGCCTTTGTATACTACCGTATTTTAACATGTATAAGGAACCCCCTAATTTTGGGGGATTAAAATTTGGAAAAAAAGGTTTTGTAAGGGAATAGCCTTACTGGCACTTGTGCTGGTGGCACGTGAAAAGACATTCAAGCGAGGTCATTGCCAGTGCCGCTGAACTGGCTCCTGTGCAGGTGGCACGTAGAAAACATCACTTGAGCATGGCCGTTGCCAGTACCGCCAGACTGGCCCTCGTGCCGGTGGCACGTAAAATCACCCACTACACTCTTGGAGTGATTGGCATTAGGAAGGGCATCCAGCTGTAGAAACTCTGCCAGATCAGATCGGAGCCTGGTGCAGCCATCTGGTTCACCAGTACTCGGTCAAATCGTCCAACCCATGCTAGCATGGAAAGCGGACGTCAAACAATATAATACTATTCATGTATAAAAAAACTCCCATACTTTTTAACCTAATTTTTGACAAAAAAGGGTTCCTTATACACATTAAAATACGGTATATTTTCCAGCATACAAGTCAATGGTGTTTATAGTATACATTTTACATTTGACGGATATTTGTCCTCTTCTTATTCGTTAACACAATGTTTTGGCTGATATACTCTCCAGCTTTCATTAGGAGTCTTGGGGAAATTTCGAACCTGGGTTCTCATTCTGAAGGTATTTTTCGATGTTATTATTATTATTATTATTATTATTATTATTATTACTATTCAGGTCACAGCCTGGATTCCGAGTTTGATTCGAGGCAGTGAGAAGGAGGAGGAGGATATCGAAAATACCTCAGGAATGAGAACCCAGGTTCGAAATTTCCCCAAGATACCTGATGAAGGCTGGAGGGTATATCAGCTGAAACGTTGTGTTAACAGCAAACAAGACGAGGACAAATATCCGTCAAATGTAAATAATGTAAATAACGTTAGTAAATAATTTATGTAATCCTTACTAAAAGGGTTGAGTGCCAATTTCATTTGTCTGCTGACTTGTGTGTATATATATACATACACACACTTATGCACACATACACACGTTAGAGATGACATAGTAGTAGTGACAAAAAAGATATAAACGAACAGACTCTCTAAGCTTGCTGTATTGCATCCATCATCCAAGTGTTGTTGGCACTCCGTCGCTTACGACGTCGAGGTTTCCAGTTGCTCCAATCAACAGAACAGCCTGCTCGTGAAATTAACGTGCAAGTGGCTGAGCACTCCACAGACACGTGTACCCTTAACGTAGTTCTCGGAGATATTCAGCGTGACAAGGCTGACCCTTTGAATTACAGGCACAACAGAAACAGGAAGTAAGAGTGAGAGAAAGTTGTGGTGAAAGAGTAAAGCAGGGTTCGCCACCATCCCCTGCCGGAGCCTCGTGGAGCTTTTAGGTGTTTTCACTCAATAAACACTCACAATGCCCGGTCTGGGAATCGAAATCGCGATCCTATGACCGCGAGTCTGCTGCCCTAACCACTGGGCCATTGCACCTCCACCATCCAAGTGTAGCTTGGATCAAAGAGATATACTGACCTCAGTTTTTGCCCAGAATTCATCTCGCTTTTTTGTGTTGATATCCTTCTTGGCATAAGTTTTCTGGTATACTGAACTCTAAAAAAAAAGAAAGAAAGAAAGATAGAACTGGAATCAGATCCATAATTGTAAGAAGACATTCTTTTAATCGTTTTAGAGCTTTGAGTCATTGGACAGGACCATGTCAGGCCAATGCCTTGAAAGCTTTAGTGGAACAATCTAATCACTTCAATTTAAGTCTCATGCTTATTCTATTATTAATTCTTTTTCTGATGTGCAAAGTTACAGAGAACGTAAGCTAAGCAGAACGAGCTTTTGTGGGTGGAAGACAAACATGTGCACACGCACAAATATATACACGCATACACACAAATATATGAAGAAATAAAAACTGTCACTCCGTCGGTTACGACGACAAGTAGATCGATCAACAGAACAATTTGCTCATGAAACTGATGTGCAAGTGGCTGAGCGCTCCACAGACACCCATACCCATAATGTAGTTCTGAGAGAGATTCAGTGTGACAGAGAAGTGGAAAGGCAGGCTCTTTTGAATTACAGGTACACTTCATTTCTGCCACTGAGTGGACTGGAGCAATGTGAAGTAAAGTGTCTAGCTCAAGGACACAACATGCCACTGGGAATTGAACCCAAGACCTTATGATCGTGAACTGAATACCCTAACCACGAAGCCACATGCCTTCACACACACACACACACACACACACACACACACACACAATTAAGATAATAATATTAGGGATAAAAATCCAAATTTACAGGTAAAAACTCAATTTAATTTAATTTATCAAAATTTATATGTGACTGTGGATTTTCATCGATGAGTTTAAGAATTGTGGTTCTTTTCTCTAAATTATATATATTTCATATTACATATATATATATTGCCAGTGCCCCTGGACTGGCTCTTGTGCGGGTGGCAAATAAGATACACCATTTTGAGCGTGACCGTTGCCAGTGCCGCCTGACTGGCCTTCGTAGGGTTTTCGAGTGAGATCGTTGCCAATGCCCCTGGACTGGCTTTTGTGCGGGTGGCACATAAAAGACACCATTTCGAGCGTGGCCGTTGCCAGTACCGCCTGACTGGCCTTCGTGCGGGTGACACGTAAAAGCACCCACTACACTCTCTGAGTGGTTGGCGTTAGGAAGGGCATCCAGCTGTAGAAACTCTGCCAAATTAGATTGGAGCCTGGTGTTGCCATCCGGTTTCACCAGTCCTCAGTCAAATCGTCCAACCCATGCTAGCATGGAAAGCGGACGTTAAACGATGATGATGATATACACATATACACACATGCATATATTGTATCTTCAGGTATGCGAATTTAATTTTCCAGACCAAAAATTCTATGGATGAGAGCTAATGAAAGGAAGCACTTACAACCGGTGCAGGTGGGGGTTCTGGTTTGGATTGTTCTTTGTGGTAGCTGTAGTTGGAACCGGAAGATTTGGAGACCTTCTTCTTGATGTCGTCTTCGTCCAAGTCGTCTTCAGACCTGGCACTGAGAACCAGATGGACGCCCTGCACCAAAGAAAACAAATACAACAAATAAAAAAAAGAAAGGGAGGGAGGGAGGGAGGGAGGGAGGGAGGGAGGGAGAGAGGAAGGAAGTAAGGAAGGGCAAAGCACTGACCTTAAACAGGGCTTTCACGTCCCGTACATGGTTTGTACATTTGAATTTCATGTTCTCAGGGGCGCCTTCGCCTTGCTGGAATAAAAAAAAAATAAAGGTAAATAAAGCAGAAAAAATAAAAAATATAAAAAATTAATTAATTAAAATCAAATCAAATTTATTATCTAAATACAAATAAAATCATTGATGACAAGACTCAGGTAATCTCTGGTTGTTCCAGTTGCACCTGTCACACAAATGGCATGGGGTACATGGGGACTAACACATACTTTAAGAAATTATTATTTCTTATATTTAATTGTTTATGTTATGATTTTATTTACTCCATGTACCCAGACCTTGTGGACACCCTGTGTGTGTGTATATATATATATATATATATATATGTGTGTGTGTGTGTGTGTGTGTGTGCATGAGCGTATATATCTGTCTGACATTCTGTCTCTCTCTCTCTCTCTCTCTATATATATATATATATATGTGCATGTATGCATATGTATGTGTATGTATGCATGTGTGTGTATATATGTATGTGTGTGTGTGTGTGTGTGTGTGTAAGTATATTTATATATGTATATATATGCGTATGTGTGTGTGTGTGTGTGTGTATATATATATATATATATATATATATATATATATATATATATTCAAGTGTTGGGCCTCATGGAGGCAAGGAGATTGAGTTCCTCTCAAGCATTGAGCCTTTCGAGTTTTGGCCCTTGGACGCAATGACCAATACCTTTGGCGTTGTGTCATGGTTGAGAAGACCAATCAAGCTGAGCATATTTGCAGTCATGGCAGATACCAGTGTTACACAAATGCTGGTGGCATGTACACATGACCCCAGTTCACACAAATGGCACCTGATTGACCACTGCCATGTTAGTGAATTTGGTAGATTGAATGTTTGTGGAAGCTCATTGAAGCTCATTGTATAAGTGTGTGTGCGTGTCTTTGTGTATGTATTTGTTCCCCCACCTCTTGATAACCAGTGTTGGTTTGTTGACATCTCCCTAACTTGCCAGTTTCGCAAAAGAGGCCAAGAGAATAAGTACAAGACTTAAAAATAAGTACCAGGGTTGATTTTATTTGACTAAAAAAAAACCCTTCAGCGTGGTGCCCCAGCATGGCCACAGTCTAATGAGTGAAGCAAGTGAAAGATAATAGATAGAAATAATATATAGCCTAAAAGTCACATCCTTCTCTTTCACAAAAACGCTCTCCTGTACCAAATTTCAGCAACTTATGAGGAAAACTATGACCTACAACTTGGAATAAACAAATATACATACATATATACACTCCATTACTATTCCACTAGTTATATATTCCGCATATACATTTCACTTAATGAGATAAGTGGAGATGGCTGTTAAGTATCTGAGAACTGTATTCATGAGAGATGCGAAACAGGAGGCAAAATCTGATGTTAGAATTGCGGGCGTTGGTGCAGTAATACAGCTCTAGCGTTCAAAACACTTCCTATCAACCACAAATACTCTTCCCCAACCTTCCCTCCATACTATCCTATTCAAATACCACTCCCCATTCGTCTCCTTCCCTCTTTCTCTGGCCCTATTGAAAACCACAGCTGTCGGACCTGTAAACCATACTTTCTCCCCTTAATTTCCTGTGTCTTTGTACTCTGTTAACAGATAAATGTCTATATATTTTTACATGAATGTTTATTGTCTTTGTTTCTCTCTATTCACAAATATATATCATCATCATCGTTTAACGTCCGCTTTCCATGCTAGCATGGGTTGGACGATTTGACTGAGGACTGGTGAAACCGAATGGCAACACCAGGCTCCAATCTAAATTTGGCAGAGTTTCTACAGCTGGATGCCCTTCCTAACGCCAACCACTCAGAGAGTGTAGTAGGTGCTTTTACGTGTCACCTGCATGAAGGCCAGTCAGGCGATACTGGCAACGGCCACGCTCGAAATGGTGTCTTTTATGTGCCACCCGCACAAGAGCCAGTCCAGGGGCACTGGCAACGATCTCGCTCGAAAATCCTACAGGAGCCAGTCAGGCGGTACTGGCAACGGCCACGCTCAAAATGGTGCATCTCATGTGCCACCCGCACAAGAGCCAGTCCAGGGGCACTGGCAACGATCTTACTTGGCTTGCCGGGTCTTCTCACGCACAGCACATTTCCAAAGGTCTTGGTCAGTAGTCATCGCCTCGGTGAGGCCCAATGTACGAAGGTCTTGCCTCACCACCTCAGCCCAGGTCTTCCTGGGCCTACCTCTTCCACGGGTTCCCTCAACTGTTAGGGTGTGGCACTTTTTCAGGCAGCTATCCTCATCCATTCTCACCGTATATCTCATTTATCAAGCCCAAGTGCGTTTATTTGTTTATTTGCATCATTATCTCCATATCTGCTCACCTGGATTCCTCTCATAGCTACTGATTACTTTGCAGACTTAGTACTCAGTAAAGATTTCAGAGTGTAAGTTCAAATCATCTGAGTGCTTTCTATATTGAGCATCTCTGGATCTCATCTGTTGACTCCAAATATATATGTATATATTCATATATGCCTATATGTACATATAAACATTATTCATATCATCATCGTTTAATGTCCGCTTTCCATGCTAGCATGGGTTGGATGATTTGACTGGGGACTGGTGAAACCAAATGGCTGCACCAGGCTCCAGTCTGATCTGGCAGAATTTCTACAGCTGGATGCCCTTCCTAACACCAACCACTCCGAAAGTGTAGTAGGTGCTTTTATGTGCCACCGGCACAAAGGCCAGTCAGGCAGTACTGGCAACAGCCATCCATGTATTATCTCATAGCTTTAATATGTGTGTGTATATAAATATCTGTGTGTATATAAATATATATGCATGTATGCATTATAAAACTCAGCTAGTCAATAAATAATGATCAATGAAATGAGTATTGAACTAAAATAAAGACATTGATATAACAGAGTAAAGCTTTTGAAAATGGAATCCCGGCATGGCCATGATCCAACAACTGGAATCGGTGAAAGAATAAGAGAAGAATTTGTACATAATTTTCCAAACTGAGAAAAGTTCTTACCCAGTTGATAAGGACATATTTTGGGAGATCTGTGTTTGGATCTTTAACTCGACAGTAGGCATACTGGACCTTGCTGCTGTTGACCTCATCAACTAATTCTTCGATGCCATCAGCTGCACGGTGAGATAAAGAGAGAAAGAGTCAGTGAGTGAGAGAGACAACAGAGAAGGTGAGAGAAAGAAAAATAAGAGACAAAGACAGGCAGAAGGAGAATGAGGACAGAAACTATAAAAAGGATTCACTCATAAAAATGATTTGAGAAGTCAGTTTTAATGGAAAAGAAAACACAATGTAAACAAATTCTATTACTGTTAAATATTATTTCACCTAAACTGCATTGCAGTCTTTCAGCCAGTAAAATGTTAAGTGTATCAATTAAACAAACTTATTAAACAAGCATTTATAAATATTGCATACATGGAAGAAGGATGTTAAATAATGATGATGATATATATTATAATAATAATAATAATAATCTGTGATCTCAAATTTTAAAACAAACACATAATTTTCTTATGGTTTCTTAAACATTCTCTAGAACAACACTATGTACAAATCTAAATATATGGTACCCTAGGCATAACACCTACATGAACTTCTAACTTGTTGTCTCTTGAGGTCTCTGGGTGAGACTTGGATCCAACTTGTACAAATGCAAAACAAAAGTCAAACATAAAATAATAATAATAATAATAATAATTGAAGAAGAAAATGGAAGATAGATTTAACAGTAGTCTTTATTCAGTGCAACAACGATCGTTTCAACCTGCAACTGTCCATTTTGGGTAGGATTTTGCCATCAACTAGTGTTGCATCCGTTTGTGTAGTTTGTGTCACATCAGGTACATGCATAAAGAATGGGATGTCTCACTAGATATACTGTGATGTCCTAGGCTTATTGTTCATACCTGTTGTATTTTGGTTTTATATATATATATATATATGGCCCTAACCACTGGGCCATTGTGCCTCCACGTATACTAATATAGGAATGCATGAATAATATTTTGATGTAATGCATTTTGTTCTGTATGCACATTCTGACATTGAAAAGAGAATCAAAAAAAAAAAAAGCTTAAAATGCAAATGTGTTGACATAAACAGCACAGTTTAGGCGAGAACACTTGCCAGTCTGATTTCAAAGTTTGTGTGCCTCATCATGAGTAAATAAACAACGAAAATGGTATCGGAAAACGGAAGCTTAGCCTTGCTCTGAATTGAAAGTAGGCTGCTTCCAGCTTAAAGTAGCAGAAATAAACTTTGCAAAGTGTTTATTTCAAGCACCCCCACTCAAGGCAACATGAAGCACCTGGAGCTGCAGTAGAGAAAACATGTGGGTGGGGTGAAAAACTGTGACAAAAGTGTGGAGAAGGTTAAAGAAGGAACTATACAAATGGACATTGCATTCACAGCCACATTATCCAATATTTCCAATAGATGCAGGTGTGGCTGTGTGGTAAAATGCTTGTTTTCCAACCACATGGTCTGTGGTCGTCCCACTGTGAAGCAAGTGTTTTCTTCTATAGCCCTGAGCTGACCAAAGCCTTGCAAGTGGATATGGGAGGTCGAAACTGAAACGTGTGTGTGTGTGTGTGTCTTTGTGCACATGTTTGTGTGTATGTGTTTGTGTACATTTGTGCATGTGTGTGCACATGTGTTTCTGCATGTGTTTATGTATGTGTGTGTGTGCATGAGTGTGTGTGTGTAAGTGTTTGTGCACTATTTTAGATATGGTATGGATGGATATATATATATATATATATATATATATATATATATATATATATATATATATATATATATTAGATTATCAGGTTATATTGGATGGATAGTGGTTTTGAAAACCTTTTGTAAGTGTTCAATTCAGAAAATTACTATTTTTAAATCTCACAATGTGAGATATTCAGCAACAGTACTTTGGAGTAGAGATTTTTGTCAACATGACATGGCAGTCCTGGTTTAGGACGAATGTTGCTGTAATTTAGCCCCAGAAGACATCGTCTCCAGCTGGCTATATGACACGATCTCTGTCCTTATATTTTCGAACAAGGGAATCTATCACCCCAAATCGCAATGAGCTGAGTGGGGGTCCTAGATTCCCTTGTTCGAAAATATAAGGACACAGATTGTGTTGTATAGCCAGCTGGAGATGATGTCTCCTGGGGCTAAATTACAGCAACATTCATCCTAAACCAGGACTGCCATGTTATGTTGGCAAACAATCTTTAGCGTTCAACTCACTTGTAACCTTTAAATATAGTTATAAAAATGTAGTATTTAATTGCCCAAATTTATGCCTCAGAGGGGTACTTTCTAGGTGCAATCCCCAGATCATTCATGACTGAAGGGGGTCTTTACTATTTTATTGATCCTGACAAGGCTTGAACTTAATATGCATTTAGTCTGGTACTCTACCTATTATTCCATACCCAACACACATTACTGATGGTCTCTGCCAAAGTAAAACTATACCATTATGAATAAGGATGGTAATTGGAATTTTAATGACCCCCCTGCCCCAGTACTTGACAGGTACTATATGCTTTGGCGCCCAGAAAAAAAAGAAAAAATTTAATGATGACATCATCATGGTTTCAACTCAGAACCTAAAGGGTTAGAAGAAATACCACATGTATTATATTCAATGCTCTACCGACTCTACCAAACCACTGGCTCCGGTACTTGAAGTGTATTTTATTTTATCAATTCCACCAAAATGTCCGATGCTCTGACAATTTCTGCCAATCCAAACAATTATAGTGAAGAAGAGTTGTACTTACAGCCTCTTTCAACCACTTTCAAAACATCAGACGTCCCTACATATCCAAATAAGGCCCTGTAACATGAAATAAAAAAAGTATTATTATTGTCATCATTGAAAATAGCATAATTATCATTATTATTATTATTATTATTATTATTATTATTAGTTTATATAAAGGACTGGTAACTCAGTGATGGACTGTGGCAACCGTATACAAAAGTTAAGAACTCACCTCTCTATCTATTATATTTCTGTTGAGTTACCAGTCCTTTATATAAACTAAAAAGTGAATTAGACTGACATTTATTTTATTTTGAACCTGTGGAAGGCACGCGAGATGCCGAATTATTGTTCAAAGCACCAGTAAGTAAGTTACTTTCGAGTTGCGCTTTTTGTCATTAAGTTGGCCGTAGTGATGGATTACGTCAGCTATGTTTGCCTTAGTGATGGATTGCGGCAATCGTATACAAAAGTTAAGAACTCACCTCTCTATCTATTATTATTATTATGTGTGTACCCTTGTTGAAGACACACACACACACACACACACGATGGACCTCTTTTGATTTCTGTTAACCAAATCCACTCACAAGGCTTTGGTTAGCCCAAGGCTACAGTTGAAGACATTTGCCCAAAGTGCCATACACTGGGGCTGAACCCAAAACCATATGATTGGGAATCACATAAAGCTATGCTTGTGCTTGTAATAAATCATCATTACAATCATCATCATATATATATATATATATATATAAGAATGAGATAAAGAGATCAATGGCATAAGTAAATTTATATTTTATGTAGAATGTCTTACAGCTGTTTCAGGGAATGTACAATGTATCCCTTCATCAGAGATGGTAATAGTATAAGATAGAGATTATTACATCTGTATGAGTAGATCTGCAGAAAGAAATGAGAGCGATGCGGAGAAGAAAAAACAAAGAAGAAAAAGTACTTGGAGTATAGTTCCATTCCAACAGTAAATATCCATGTATATTGTATCATTAGGGTCTGGTTGACTCCATTACCCTTCATAACCTATATATATATATATATATATGTATATATATAAGTTCTTATCAGTATATTTAGTTGTTTAACTACGGCATGCTTATTTTCATTAGCTCTATCTCCAAACATTGAGTACTATTGTGATATTAACATTCATATTTTACAAACATACAGAACAGACTCACTCTGACTCACTGTATGAATGTGTGTGCGCGCCTGTGTGTGTGTGTGTGTTATTCTTAAACAAGAAAATTACTAATAGTGACTTTGAAGTTTCGGCCAGCCATTTGTTGGACTACTTAGCTAACTGAAGCTTCATAGCCACTGACAATGATAATCTTATTCATGAATAATAAATTTGTATTCTACAAAAGTATAAAGTAACCCATCAGACTAATGTAAAATTATTATTAATACGGATCATAACAGCAAACATTAACATATATACATATACACACACAGACATAATATATATATATATATATATATATATATATATATATATATATATATATATATATATATATAGGGGTGGATACATGTATATATGTGTGTGTGTATGTATGCATTTGTGTGAATGTACATATACACATGCAAAAGCATACATACACATATTCATGCATACACAAACACTCACCAACAGGAGTGTGTATGTGTATATAAATAGCTGTTGTCCAACTGGTCAGTCTGGTGTAGATGAGGCCAAATTGTATCAATTGACCACAATACTAATTAACATTCTTGAGCCAATTAATTAAAATCTACCCAGACTGGAATGTGGCCTTCCATTGCTGTTGGCTAATGTATAGTTTATATACACACACATAATATGCACAGATATATACTCACACACAACACACACACATATATATGCACACATACACACATATATATACGCACACATACAAACACACACATTTTCTTTCATCCTTTTACTCACTTCAGCCATTTAACTGCAGCCATGCTGGAGCACCACCATAAAGGGTTTTAGTCTGAAGAAACTGACCCCAGGACTTATTCTTTGTAAACCTAGTTCTTATTCTATTAGTTTCTTTTGCTGAACTGCTAAGTTACAGGGATGTAAGCACACCAACATCAGATGTCAAGCGATGGTGGGGACACAAAAACACATACATATATATATTTGCGCCGTGAACAGGGATTAATCTTCTATCTTCGCTCCTTTGCGCCACATGGGCTCAACTCCCCTCCACTCTTCATCTAACCCCCTCCTCCTGTCTCTCTCGCCCACCCTCCCTCCTACCACCAATCTCTCCCCTCCCCCACCTCCTGCTCTGACTCCTACTTCTTTGTAAGTCTCTTCACCTCTCTTCATACTTCTCTCCACTCCCACTTCTCTTCACCCCTACTCTTTCTCTCCTCTCTCTTACTCTCTCTCACTCTCTTCTCTCCTACTCCCCCCTCTCTCACTCTTACTCTCTACACTCTTACTCTCCTACTCTCTACACTCCTACTGTCTTACTCTCTCACCCTTACTCTCTCACTCTCTTCCCCTCTCTCTCACTCTCTTTCTCTTCCTTTCTTTCTCCCCCCCCATACCCCTCTTCCCTCTCTCTCACTCTCTTTCTCTTCCTCTCTTTCTCCCCCCCCCATACCCACCTTCCCCTCTTTCTCCCCCCCCCCCCCATACCCACCTTCCCCCTCTCTCAATCCCCCTTCCCTCTCTTATACCCACCCTCTCTGCTCTCTTCCTCTCCTCTCCCCTCCCATACCCATCTTCCCCCTCTCTTACATCCACCTTCCCCTTCTCCCTCCTCGTCAACACCCCCTCATAAGCTCATCCCACCACACCCCAACACCCTCCTACTCTACCTTCCCACTCCACCCCATCCAATTCCTCACACCCACCACCCACCCCTACCCACATACCCCATCCTACCCACAGACCCCTACCTCCACCCCACACTCCACCCATGCCTTCCCCACCTCCCAACACCCTCACATCACACCACACCAATACCCTCGCATCACACCACGCACACCACACCAATACCCTCGCATCACACCACGCACACCACACCAATACCCTCGCATCACACCACGCACACACTACAACTGACCAACTACTTTCTCCCTTTCTCCCTTCCCCCATTTTCACACTACATACATCAAGATCACCAGTATTCTACCTCCCACACACAGCCCCTCGTTCCCGATCACCGTTTGTTATCTCCCCCTTTCTTAGCTCTCCTGAAATAAGAATTTCTAACTTCCGGTCAGCCATTGTTATGATCGGCCATTATTATGATTGACCGTTGACTGAACACTTTCAATTTTTTTTCTCCGTGTTTTTTCTCCTTGTCTCCGTATTCTTTCTGTTGAAGAGCGTAGCTCGAAACGTCAAAGAGTTTCCGTATTCCCGAGCGTCATACTAATATATACTTTTGTTATTTACACCACCTGTCCTCATCTGTTGTTATTTTTTGTATATTCTCCCATATATATATATATATATATATATATATAGACATAAATATATAGACATATATACACACATAAATATATACATATATATAGACATGTAACAGGCTTCTTTCAGTTTTGATCTACCAAATCCACTCTCAAGTCTTTGGTCAGCCCAAAACCAAGGTGTCACACAGTAGGACTGAACACAGAGACATGTGGTGGGGAAGCAAGGTTTTTACTACACAGCCATGCCTGGAAAGAGAGAGAGAGGGGGTATGAAGGGAATGAGGGACAGGAATGGATGAACAGAGAGAAGGGGGAGAAGGGGAGAAGGGGGAGAAAGGGGGAGGGGAAGGCAAGAGATGTGAGAGAAACATGTGAGGAAGGAAGGGAGGAGGAGAAGGGAGGAGGGGAAGGAAGGTAGAAGGGAGAGAGGAGAGAGGGAAGGTAGGAGGGAGGTAGGAGGGAAGGAAGCAAGGAAGGTATGAAGGAGGGAGGGAAGGAGGGATCTTAATCTGGGAGACCTGCTGTGGATACATGCAACAAGCTAAAGAACCAAGGTGTCTCAAATGGTGATTCCAAAATGGGTGACCAGTTACATGTACTTCCCAAGTGGACAAGGGCGGGATATGATCACAGAATCTGGAAGATTGGAACTGATTCCAGAAGTAATATAGGTCAACATTTTTACTGTTCTGTGTTTCTAGAGATTTGTGATTGGAAACTTTTTTAAATGAAAGACTAAGTTGACCTTGGCCTGATTTTACTTAAGTTTAAGGAATACTTCTATACAAACTTCTATAAATACATCAAATACATACATACACCCACACATATATATATATGCACATGAACATCAATATACACACACACACACACATAAGGACATATACATGTATGCAAAAAAAAAACAAATTTATGCATATGTGTGTGTGTGTGTGTGTGTGTATTCTTTTATTTGCTTCATCATTTGACTGTGGCCATGCTGGAGCACCACCTTTAGTCAAACACATCGACCCCAGGACTTATTCTTTAAAAGACTAGTACTTGTTCTATCGGTCTCGTTTGATCATCATCATCATCGTCGTCATTTAACGTCCGCTTTCCATGCTAGCATGGGTTGGATGATTTGACTGAGGATTGGTGAACCGGATGGCTACACCAGGCTCCAATCTGATTTGGCAGAGTTTCTACAGCTGGATGCCCTTACTAACGCCAACCACTCCGAGAATGTAGTGGGTGCTTTTACGTGCCACCGGCATGAAGGCCAGTCAGGCGGTACTGGCAACGGCCACGCTCAAAATGGTGTATTTTATGTGCCACCTGCACAGGAGCCAGTCCAGCGGCACTGGCAACGATCTCGCTTGAATGTCTTTACACATGCCACTGGCTCGGCACAAGTGCCAGGAAGGCGACGCTGGGCACAGGTGCCATCATATACATTCATTTATTTGCTTCAGTCATTTGACTGCGGTCATGCTGGAGCACCACCTTTAGTCAAACACATTGACCCCAGGACTTATTCTTTAAAAGACTGGTACTTATTCTATCAGTTTCTTTTGATATTTATGTATCACGTGAATCAGTGTATGAGAAGAGACGTATTAGGTTGGCCATCAAATTGAAGGTGTACCAAACAGTTCTTGAATGGTTTATGAATGCTATGCCAAATGACTGGACTGCTTCCACTGGGACTGTCTGAGAAAGGAAGGTAGGTAGGTAGGTGTGTGTGTGTGTGTGTGGATTTCTTCCGCTTTCTGTCTCGCAAACCCACAAATCACTTACAAGGTTTTGGTCAGCACAGGGCTATCGCAGAAGACACTAGCCCAAGGTGCCATGTAGTGGGACTGAACCCAAATCCACATTGGTAAGGAGCATGTTTCTTAACTACACAACCAAATCTGTACTAGTATGTATTTATAGACAAGTGCTTGAGTGTGAAAACTGGCATATGTGCAGCAAGAGTGTACATGTACCTAACTGACACTGTTCGTATATGATTGTTCAGTATGCATATGCACACGTGTGTGTGTGCCTATGCATGTGTATGTGAGTGTCTATACCATGTGGATGTGTACGTGAAAACGCTGATGCACTTGCAAAGAAAGAAAAAGACACAGCATGAATGGATGTGGGTGGCACAAGCAGCATAAGTGTGCATGCGTATGTGCTTGAATATAAGTATGTGAAAGTTTGTGTATGAACTGTAATCGTGCATGAGTATGTCTATGTGGCTGTGGGCTAAGAAGCTTGCTTCCAAACCACATGGTTCCATGCTCAGTCCTTCTGTGTGGCACTTTGGGCAAGTATCTTCTACAATAGCCTCAGGCTGACCAAAGCCTTGAGTGGATTTGGTAGATGGAAACTGAAGGAAACCCATCGTGTATGTATATATGTGTGTGTGTGTGTCTTTGTGTCTGTCTCCCCACCATCGCTTGACAACCGATGTTGTTGTGTATGTCCCCGTAACTTAGCAGTTCGGCAAAAGAGACCAATAGAATGAGTACTAGGCTTACAAAGAATAAGTTCCGAGGTCGATTTCTTCGACTAAAAAAAAAAACCCTTCAAAGGCAGTGCTCCAGCATGGCAGCAGCCAAATGACTGAAACATGTAAAAGAAAAAAGGAATATATATATATATGTGTGTGTGTGTGTGTGTGTGTGTGTCTTGGTGCACACTTCTATATATAGCAGCAGCAGCAGCACAAAGGCACCCCTTATGGCCAAGGGAGTTGAAAATCAAGTGAGAAATGAGAAGTAACCACCCTGCCACCCACAAGACAATGTTCAGTGTTTACTTCTTCTATAAATCTGTCTGTGTGTCCCTAACACCAAAACCTCTTCACTAACAGGCAGTCAAACACATCACTTTGCCTTCTTTTTCTTTCATTTTTATCATTTTTTTTTCTGTTTGTTTATTTATAATTCCAAGCACACATAATAGTATTCCCATGTGTTGTGGATGATGGTATAGGTGACAGCAGTGGTGGTGGTGTCGGTGGTGGTGATGGTGGTAGCAGTGATGGGGGTGGTGTTGGTGACAGTGGTAATGGTATTCGTAGTGGTACTGTTAATGGTGGTGGTGACAGTAGTGGTGTCGCTGATAGTGGTGGTGGTGTTGTAGATGGTGGTGACAGTTGTGGTCATGGTGGTGGTGGTGGTGACGGTAGTGCTGTAAATGGTGGTGTTGGCGGTAGTGGTGGTGACAGTTGTGGTGGTGGTGGTGGTAGTGGTGGTGACAGTTGTGGTGGTGGTGGTGGCGGTGTTAGGAATGTTGATCATTATGTTCATGATGATGATGAAGATGATGCTATTAGTAGTGATGTTGGTGATCCTCGTTAACCCTTGGTGGTAGTCATTTGACTGCGGCCATGCTGGAGCACCACATTGAAGGGTTTTACTCAAACAAATCAACCCCAGAACTTATTTCTTGACCCTAGTACTTGTTCTATCAGACTCTTTTGCCAAACTGCTAAATTACAGGGATGTAAACACACCAACACCGGTTATCAAGTGGTGATGAGGGGACAAACACAGACACAAAGACACACACACAGATATATACTTGTATATATATGCACAATGGTCTTTAAGTTTCCTATTTCCTTATTGCCCACAAGGGGCTAAACATAGAGGGGACAACAAAGGACAGACAACGGGATTAAGTCGATTATATCGACCCCAGTGCGTAACTGGTACTTAATTTTATCGACCCCAAAAGGATGAAAGGCAAAGTCGACCTCGGCAGAATTTGAACTCAGAACGTAACGGCAAACGAAATACCACTAACCGTTTCGCCTGGCATGCTAACGTTTCTGCCAGCTCGCCGCCTTTAAGCTTCCAACAACCTTTGAGGGCTTCTTTAAGTTTCCGACAACCAAATCCACTCACAAGGCCTTTGGTTGGTCCAAGGCTGTAGTAGAAGACACTTGCCCAAGGTGTCATGCAGCGGAACCATGTGGTTGGGAAGCAAGCTTCTTACCAACACAGCCACACCAAAGATGGTAATTGTTGCTTAGTCATGATTCAGTGAACCCCTAATCAAAGACACTCCAATCATGTCCCTTCCATCTTCCTTTCAGACATAATGTACCCCAGGAAGACATTACACAACACATTGTCTTTTTCAAAAGAGCAGACAATGGGTTGTGGCTTGAGTGAGATTTGACTGCTATTTCCAAAGACTTCACACACGCTCCTCTCATGGTTGAACTCCACTGAAACTGATGGCTTCCATAATGCTAATAAGCAGAGTCGGCCTTGATGTTAGTAGTGGAGGCAGAGAAGGAGGAGGAGACATGTAATGGTGATGGTAGAAAAGACGTGGAGGAGGAGGAGGAGTTGTAATGGTGATGATGTGATGATAGTGGAGGGGACATGTAATGGTGCTGCCGGTGGGGTTGGCAGTATTCAATAAAAGTGGGGGTAGGGTGGGGGTGGGATGTTAGTTGGAGGAAACAAAATAAAAAGCCAAAGACTGAAAAGACAGACAGCGAGGGTGAGGATGTTATATTGTTATCACCACCACCATCACAATCTAACCGAAATGTGTCATAGCATGAACTACTAAGGAATGAAAAGTAAAAGGAAGTATATATATATATATATATATATATACTTCGAGTGCATAAACTTGATATGTACACACACACACACATATATATATACTCATACAGACACACACACACCTGTTTGTGTATTGTGTGTGTGTATATATATACATATATATATATATATATATATATATATATATATATACACACACAAATGATATTTGTGTGCATATATGTTGATGACTAATGACTTTTCCTCCCTAGACAATTATTCTCAGCCAGCCTTCTTTGATGTAATATATCTCTCTAAGATATTCTATCTTCTTAAGAACCTACTCACCCATCTCTCCATCCACACACACACACATATATATATATATATATATATATATATATATATATATATATATATATATATATATATATATATATATAGATAGATAGATAGATAGATAGATAGATGTGTTCTTTTACTTGTTTCAGTCATTTGACTGCAGCCATACTGGAGCACCACCTGAAAGGTTGTTTTAGTCGAAGAAATCGATCCCCCAGCACTTACTGTTTGTAAGGTTAGTACTTATTCTATAGGTCTCATTCGCCAAACTGCTAAGTTACAGGGACATAAACACTCCGACATCAGTTGCCAGGCGATAGTGGGAGGCAAATACACACACACACACACACACACACACACACACATATATATATATATATACAACAGGCTTCTGTCAGTTTCCGCCAACCAAATCCACTCACAAGGCTTTGGTCAGCTCAAGGCTATAATAGAAGACACTTGCCCAAGGTACCACACAGAGGGACTGATAGAATAAGTACAAGGCTTACAAAGAATAAGCCTCAGGGCCGATTTCTTTGACTAAAACCCTTTATGGCAGTGCTCCAGCATGGTCGCAGTCAAATGATTGAAACAAGTAAAAGAATAAAAGGATAAAGGAATACATGGTTCTGATTATCTTAAAAAGTTTAACCCTT
The DNA here is from genome assembly GCF_046866305.1 of Octopus bimaculoides. Taxonomy (NCBI): domain Eukaryota; kingdom Metazoa; phylum Mollusca; class Cephalopoda; order Octopoda; family Octopodidae; genus Octopus; species Octopus bimaculoides. The sequence continues at coordinate 42,969,862 of NC_142945.1, read as the reverse complement.
TCGTGTTTAAACCAGTCATATTTGGCAGAAATATTTTACCTACCTTTATATTCAAACTGGCCAGATCTACCTTCTCATACATATCCTACAATGTCATTATGAGAATAGAAAATCACATCATCAAAATGTCGAAGCTACGAGATAATGCATGATTAATTCAAAATGATGCGGAGAGGCACCTGCAGCAACTACAAGAACATCCAGACCTTCATCAACAAAAGTCTCCGGCAGATCCTCCATCTGAAGTGGTTCGACAGAGTGCCAAACACCGACCTGTGAGAAAGGGCCAACCAGGAGCCCATACATGTTCAGATTAGACAAAGGAAATCGAGATGGATCGGACACACACTGCAGAAAGAACCCTTAAATGTGACGCGACAAGCACTTGACTGAAACCTGCAGGGGAAAAGGAAGCGAGGACGCCCGAAGCAGACATGGAAGCGAGCATTTTGGATGAGCTCAGGACCACCGGCCTAACATGGGAAGCAGACAAGAAATACACGAATGACTGCAAAAAGTGGAAAATAACTGTTGAGGCCCTATGCTCCAGAAGGGGCAAAAAGGATTAAGAAGAAGAATATTCAACAGAGTAAAAGCAGTGAGCTGGCAGAATCGTTAGCACGCCGGGCGAACTGCTTAGCAGTATGTCATCTGTCATTACATCCTGAGATCAAATTCCACCGGGGTTGACTTTGCCTTTTATCCTTTCAAGGTCGATAAAATAAGTACCAGCCAAGCACTGGAGTCGATGTAATCACTAGTCCCCTCCCCTTAAAATTTCAGGCCTTGTGCCTATAATACAAAGGATTACATTTGAGAGAATAATCTAAATGCTAAGAGGAAAAAACAAAAAGAAAACAGGAAAAATAACCTTACAATAGACACTCACAGCTACTCTCCAACCCTCGGCCCAGCCTAGAATTGGTAGTGCCTCTACAGCTGATATCTTTCCTCAGACTAACCATGTTTCAGAATGCACCAGATGCACCTTGTTTCATGGCACCAGCATCACAGAGCTTATCTTACCTCCAGTGAAACTGAATTGTTTACTTAACCCTACATTGTCTGTCTGTCTGTCCATCCGTCTGACAGTCTGTCTGTTTATCTCCCTCAATGACAGCAGAGCTGTACAATGCAAGGTTTATTACA
>NC_142945.1:42938713-42966213 GCF_046866305.1 Octopus bimaculoides | reverse complement strand
GCACAGCCTATCTTTATCTTTTACTTTATTCAGCCATTCAACCGTGGCCATGCTGGGACAGTGTTTTGCAGGGTTTTAGTTTCATATTTAATGCATATACATACATGCATACAAGATAGTATCGAAAGGTTCTCGGACTAGTTATGTTTGATAAAAAAAAAAAAGAACTTATTTACCTAAGTTTTAACATCATCTCCTTCGAAATAGTCACCTTGCAAAGCAATACACCAGTCCCAGTGTTCTTTCCACTTCTGGAATCTGGCCTGGAAGTCATTTTCCCTATGCAAGTCAAGGAACTTCAGTGATTCACTCTGGATCTTAACAACGATGCTAAAATGGCAACCTTTGAGCCGCATTTTCGTCTTGGGGAAGAGATGAAAGTCCACAGGCACTAAATCTGGTGGAAAGGGTGGGTGCGGAAGCTTTACTCTTTACTCTTTTACTTACTTGTTTCAGTCATTTGACTGTGGCCATGCTGGAGCACCGCCTTTAGTCGAGCAAATCGACCCCAAGGCTTATTCTTTGTAAGCCAAGTACTTATTCTTTCGGTCTATTTTGCCGAACCGCTAAGTTACAGGGACTTAAACACACCAGCATCAGTTGTCAAGGGATGTTGGGGGGGGGGGGACAAACACAGATACACAACATACACATACACACACATACATATATGTATATATATATATATATATATATATATATATATACACACGACGGGCTTCTTTCAGTTTCTGTCTACCAAATCCACTCACAAGGCTTTGGTTGGCCCGAGGCTATAGTAGAAGACACTTGCCCAAGATGCCACACAGTGGGACTCAACCTGGAACCATGTAGTTGGTAAGCAAGCTACTTACCACACAGCCACTCCTACACGTTTTTGGTGAGAAACTCACAAGTGGGGAGAGTTTGTTGACAGGGTGCATTGTCATCATGATGAATTTAATTTTACGTGCTCCCCAGATCCAGTCGCTTTCACTGAACAACCTCCCTCAAATGCTTCAACACATCACAGTAGAACCTTCGATTGATGGACTGATCCTGGGGGACAAATTCTGAATGCTTAATACCACATTTCTGAGGGTGACACTTATGGCAGATCTCCCAGGGATGTCCTTAGGCTTTTCAAGCACTTGTGCCACTCAAAACGTTGTATATGACCCATTGCCTCATCGTCGTAAGCTTGCCGAAGCATGCTCAATGTCTCTGTAGCAGACTTCCCAAGTTCAACACAAAATTTCACATTGACTCTCTGTTCCTGTCTATGACAAAATCACAGACTACAGCATACACATCACAAAAGCACAAATTTCACAATTTGCGACATACTACCCCATGAAAGTCACTGCTAGCTCTCACTGCACATGCAACTGTGTGCTGCCATTTGTTGGCAAGCTAAAAAACTAGATCAAGAACTTTTTGATACCACTTCATACACCCACACACATACTACATATTGTGTGATAAGGCTTCAGCATGTAGAATAGCACTCAGTCAGCTAAGAGAGTAAAGATGTTATGACAAAAAAAAAAAAAAAAAAAAATCACAAATCTTGTTAAATATAGCTATCCAGGCTTTTGTGGCCAAAACAGTAATTTATCATCATTTCTCAAAATGAGAACAAGACCGTTTGTCAGTTGGCTTTTTAAAGCAGATGACGTTTGAACAAGGAACGCTGATAAGGAAGACAAAAAGAAACACACAATGGAGATAACCAATGTTACATTGACCTAATGTCAAACAGACGTAAACAAGATATTAATGGTTTATCATGTGTCTGCTGGCCTATTTTTACATCCTGCAAAGATATATTTCTTAAAATGTTGACATATATACACACATACGTATTGGAATGCTGAATATTAATTAAAATTTTCACAGTTAAAAATCCTTACACCATAAAGTTATGTGGTCTCACATACCATGGAAGGTGGAACAGCTTATTGTTTAGTTGCGTTGTTTCACACTTAAATTTCTTTGTAAATATTCAGGTATTATATACACTCAACCGGTGTTGGTGTGTTTACATCCCCGTACCTTAGCAGTTAGCAAAAAGAGACCAATAAATAAGTACTGAGATCAATTCATCCAACTAAAAAAAATTCTCCGGGTTGGTACTTCAGTATGGCCACATCTAACATGATCTTCACGCCTGTCTTAACAAAAGCAATAGTAATGTTTGCTGGATAGAGGGCAACTGCAATAGCTGATCCCACTGCAGACTGCACCTGTAAAAAGCTAACTGGTACAGAAGGATATGAAAGACATAATACAAACCATAAACACCTTCATTATACTCGAATTTAAATGCTTCCAATATTCTGATAGACATACATAAAGTGATGACTCATGATAGTAGTTGAAATAATTCAGGAACAGAAATGTTATTTGTTATGCATCAGGTAGCTGGGACAATAGGTATAACTAGGGCACAACTTCATTCTATAGATGACTTGTGGTTAGGAGAAGACCTTGTCCTATAGAAAACTTGCTGATTACGAGATAACTGCATTGTACAGGGTGTCCACAAGGTCTGGGTACTTGGAGTAAATAAAATCATAACATAAACAATTAAATATAAGAAATATTAATTTCTTAAAGTACGTGTTAATCCTCGTGTACACAGACTTTGTGGACACCCTGTATAGAAGACTTATGGATTAGAAGATGGCTTAGTTTTATAGAAGACTTCTGGATTAGGAGTAATCTAATGCAATTCAAGGTATAACAGAAACATCATACTCTCTCTCTTTCACTCTTTTACTTGTTTCAGTCATTTGACTGAGGCCATGCTGGAGCACCGCCTTTAGTCGAGCAAATCGATCTCAGGACTTATTCTTTGTAAGCCTAGTACTTATTCTATCAGTCTCTTTTGCCCAACAGCTAAGTTATGGGGACGTAAACACACCAGCATCGGTTGTCAAGCGATGTTGGGGGGGGGGGGGGCAAACACAGACACACAAACACATACACACACATGTATATATACATATATACGATGGGCTTCTTTCAGTTTCCATCTACCAAATCCACTCACAAGGCTTTGGTCGGCCCGAGGCTACTGTACATGACACTTGCCCAAGGTGTCACGCAGTGGGAATGAACCCAGAACCATGTGGTTGGTAACCAAGCTACTTACCAAACAGCCACTTCTGCGCCTATATATATATATATATATACATACACACACACACACATACACACACATTCACATAAATTCTGCAACAACAAATAAAAACCGGTGTCAAAAAATTGTGTGTATACACACACACAAACATATATATATATATATATATATTATCATTATCATTTAAAATCCATGTTCGACGCTAGCATGTATATAAGATCTGCAATAGCATTAATAAAAAAAAAAAACAGTACGAGAAGAATTACTGTATTTATGCATTTGTGTGTCAACATACACATATATATACACATACACACATGCATGGCATGATAATCTCTTTAACCCCCATTTCTATGGTGTTGTAGATTAGACTAATCTGTAATTTGGGGTTAAACCCCCAATATTACTTAACTGCACCACTAAATACCTTTTAAAGCATTTAAACATGTTATAAACATTAATTAGGTTTTCACAGAATTGTCTCGTTAATTAAGGTCGTATGACATTCCATATTATGTGTAATACATAATTATATATTATGTCATTACACACATACACATATATTCACATACAGCCACTTATATACAAATCTACACACACACATGTATATACAGACCTGCATACACACATTTACAAATATGTAGATATATACAAATAGACACCTACATACACACAGAAATATATATATATATATATATATATATATATATATATAAACAGATCTAAATATACATATAAATAAATATATATATATATATATATATATATATATAAACAGATCTAAATATACATATAAATAAATATATATATATATATATATATATATATATATATATATATATATATAGAGAGAGAGAGAGAGAGAGAGAGAGAGAGAAAGAGAGACATATAGTCTTTTACTTGTTTCAGTCATTTGACTGTGGTCATGCTGGAGCACGGTCTTTAGTCGAGTAAATTGACCCCAGGACTTATTCTTTGTAAGCCTAGTACTTATTCTATTGGTCTCTTTTGCCGAACCGCTAACTTACGGGGATGTAAACACACCACCGTCGGTTGTCAAGCGATGTTGGGGGGACAAACACAGACACAGAAGCACACTCACACACATACATATATACGACGGGCTTCTTTCAGTTTCCGTCTACCAAATCCACTCACAAGGCTTTGGTCGGCCCGACACTATAGTAAAAGACACTTGCCCAAGGTGCCATGCAGTGGAACTGAACCCGCAACCATGTGGTTCATATGCAAGCTACTTACCACGCAGCCACTCGAGCGCCTATGATATACACATTTTTTTTTTTTGCTAATATTTAGCAGAAGTAACAGAGTGACTCAAAGTCCAAGAGTTTCATGCACTGGCACTACACTAAGTGCCACCACACAAAACTCATGGACCTTGAGTCATTCAGTAACTTCTACTAAATATTAATAAAACTAAACATATACACATATTTTGAGTTCAATCTTTCATGTCTGCATTTATTTCTATATGTATAAATAATACAGAATGGGACAAGGACGCAAAACATCCAGACAGTTAGGTGATACAAGAAAGGGACAAAACATCCAGATAGACGATACAAAGAAAACACGGACAGGTCATTCGGAGTTTTCTCTCTTCAGTGGAGATCCAGAGTATCCTTGCAATTTCGGCTGGTTATTCTTGATATTGCTCCAATCTGGCCAGCCCCAAGGAAAAACTAAGCTAAGAGCATTAGATTCCTTGGAAGAAAGCAGCGAATGTATACAAAAATCAAGGACGGAAAAAAATGAACACTGTTACACAAATACAATAGAAATAATAAAACAGGACATCACAACAGATGTCTTCCGACTAAGGACGAATTAAATTAAGCTGGCGTTCATCATCATCATCGTTTAACATCCGCTTTCCATGCTAGCATGGGTTGGACGATTTGACTGAGGACTGGTGAAACCGGATGGCAACACCAGCGTTATGGACTATAAATGCACACCCACAGACATATATAGAAATACATAAAGATATACATCAACAAAACACACACATATATATACAGTTTATCTCCATACATACAGCAGTACATACAGTTACTGCACGGTACTGCATACCTATACGGTGTGCTGTGCCATGTGTCGATATATTTAGTTTAACTAACAGAAGCTAAGTAACTTAGTATAGTATTTTTAGAAAAGTCTAACAAGCAGCTATTAAACTGGTAGATCTTAATAGTTTACCACTGAAACAGTGGTGGTGCTCATGGAGGGCATGGTGGAAGATGTGGTGGTGATGGCATGGAAGTGGGGGAGATAGATAAGAAAATGCTGGGGGAAGCGGGGGGCGGGGCACAACCACCCACTTACCCCATTATTGTTTACAGTCAAGGTCATGGCAGGTCCCACATGGACTCAACCTAAAAGCACAGATATTAATGGAGAAGGAAATTATTAAAATAGATTTCATTCATGATGATGATGATGATGATGATAATGGTGTTGATAATGATGCTGACATCAATGATGATGATGATGTTGGTATCGATGAAGACGATGATGATGATGATGATGGTGCTTGGGACAGGTTGGAGACCAAACAGGAAAGTGCTTGAACCAACAAAAATAGCTTCGGTGTGGCTGCTGGATTTGCTAGAAATAGGTAGATTGGAAAATGAATAAGTCTAAACATAATTAGTAACAGCTCAGCTTGATCAGACAAACATCCATTATCCAAAACTGACCATCTACTTCATATAGTGTGTGTGTGAGTGTGAGTGTGTGTGAGTGTGAGTGTGTGTGAGTGTGAGTGTGTGTGTGTGTGTGATATAAACTGTAGATATGTCTGTGAGTTCCAAGCAAGAGAGACAGGAAGCAAATAAAGGATAGTCAATACTACTACTATAACTACTACTACTACTACTACTACTACTACTAACATGACAACTAAGACAAGACACAGGATTGGGTATGAATCATATTGGAAGTAAAAGATATCATAATCACAGCCACCATCACACTAACATGGTCGCCAAAACCACAAACACCACCACCACCATTACTTTTACATCCTGAGTTTTTTTTCTTTTTGTTTTTGTTTTCATGCTCCTATGGGTTGGGCAGAATATTTCACTGAAACAGTATATCACCAAAATGTGGCCTTTTGTCATCCTCTTCCTGGTATTCAACCTCTTGAGAACAGAGAGAACAGCCAGCATCACTTCCTAGTATGTCCACCATCCTCTCCTCTTATCAGCTATCATACAATGTCAAGACAAAGAGATTTTAACACACACCAACATCATCATCATTTAACACTTATTCTCCATGCTGGTGAGGAGTGGACTGTTTGACAGGAACTGGTTGAGCCAAAATATAGTACCAAGCGCCACTGTCTACTTTGGCATGGTTCTTAAGGATGGATGCCCTTCCTAATACCGATGACTATGCGAAGACCTGTTGGGGCAAGTGAGATCGAAACTGAACCAAATTCGATGACTGGCACCCGTGCCAGTGGAGTGCTGACAGCACCATCCGAGCAGGATCACTGCCAGAGCAGCAGTCTCGCTTCCGTGCCGGTGGCACGTAAAAAGCACCATTTGAGTGCGATTGTTTCCAGCTTCGCCTTACTGGCACTCGTGCTGGTGGCATGTGAACAAAACATTGGACTGACTCCTGTGCAGGTGGCACGTAAAAAAACATCATTTCAGCATGGCCGTTGCCAGTACCGTCGGACTGGCCCTCATGCCGGTGGCACGTAAAAAGCACCCACTACACTCTCGGAGTGGTTGGAGTTAGGAAGGGCATCCAGCTGTAGAAACTCTGCCAGATCAGATTGCAGTCTGGTGTAGCCATCTGGTTCGCCAGTCCCTAGTCAAATCGTTCAACCCATGCTAGCATGGAAAATGGACGTTAGATGATGATGATGATATACAGATGGACTGAATGCTCTTCATGTGGCAACTAACTTGAAAGATCATTAACAAAGGAAAGGAGATGAGAAGGGTGGAAAAGCTGGAATGGTGAGGAATGCTTTGACATAGTTTTTATGGCTGGGTGCCCTTCCTAACACTAACCACTTTACAGAGTGGACTGGATGCTCTTCATGAGGCACCAGCACTGGCAAGGTCTTTGGCATGGGTTTTATGACAGGAAGCTCTTCCTAACACCCACCACTTGTGTGTGTGTGTGTGTGTGTGTGTGTGTGTGTGCGTGCGTTCTATTTTTTTACTTGTTTCAGTCATTTAACTACAGCCATGCTGGAGCACCTAGGTGGCTATGTTGTCATATGTCAGCTATAATGCAACATGCATCTGGGCCTCATTACTCTATGTGTCCCTCCATTTTGTAAGAGAATACAGTACAAATTGAAGGGATTCTGGCTGCTACTGCTAGCAATTAGCAATGAACTGGCACAGTCATTAGAGTATCAGACAAAATACATCACTGTATTTGTTTCACCCCACTGCAACCTGAGTTCAAATCCTGCCAAGGTCAACTTTGCCTTTCTTCTTTTAAGAGTTGATAAATAAATGAATAAGTACCATTCCAGGGTGCGAAGTGGCAGACTTGTAAGAATATTGGATTAGATTCCTTGTGGTACTTATCCCAATTCTTTGGGTTCTGAGTTAAAATGCTGCTGTGGCCTACTTAGCTTGTAGACTTAACCCATTGTTAGTTTAACACTACCATCTGGATCTGGATTGGACATGTTCTCAGATAAGATTAGGAAAGCAATTGTATGGCAGCACTTAAGTGGAAGCCTGATGGGAAAAGAGCAACAGGACATCCTAAAAGCACATGGTGAAGAACCATTGACGAGGAAATGAAATTAGAAGGATAGAGAAGCTGGAATGAGATGAGAACAATGGCAGAAAACAGAGGTGGTTGGAGATATCGTGTTGTAGCCACATGAGCCTCAATGGCATGGGGAGAACTCACTTGAAAGACCATTAATAAAGGAAAGGAGATGGGAAGGGTGGAATGAGATCAGAACAGTGGCAGAAAACAGAGCTGGTTGGAGAGATCATGTTGCAGCCTTATGTGCCTCATGGTTTGGAGAGAACTAACTTAATCTATCAGTCTCATTTAGCAAACAATGAAGAGGATGTAAACAAACCAGCACCTGTTGCCCAGCTGTGCTGGGGGACAAAAACAAGTGCATACACACACACATGTATCAGGTGTGGTTCTAGGCACAGGCATGGCTGTGAGGTAAGAAGTTTGCTTCCCAACCACATGGCAACTTGGGCAAGTGTCTTCTACTATAGCCTTGTGAGTGGATTTGGGAGACAGATACTGAAAGGCGTTCATTGTGTGTGTGTGTGTGTGTGTGTGTGTGTGTGTGTGTCCCCTCATGTAAGTGTTCATCCCCTAATACTGACTGACAACTGGTGTTGGTGTGTTTACATCTTCATAGCTTAGTGGAGAAGTGCCAGGCTTAAAAAAAAATACTAAGAACTGGGATTGATTCATTCAACTAAAATTCTTCAAAATGGTGCCCCAGCATGGCCACAGTCTAATGACTGAAAAAAGTAAAGCATAAGAGATGCAGCAGTGGGATTTGAACTTAGAACATAAGCCAGACATGTTGACATGTGGTGGTGGTGGTGGGAGTAGAGTGAGATTAGATGTTTTCATGTGGTGGTGGTGTTAGAGAGAGGTCCCGATGATCCAGAAGTTGACCTCAGCAAGAGATGAAATGAGTGGCGGGGGAGGGGCGTCTATCGATGGCCTGGTGTTGTTTCTTTCCACCGAAAGAAACAAGCCCAAGAAATAAACCTTAGTAGATATAGAGAATAAAGAAATCACAGATAGCACAAAAAAAAAAAAAATTCTTAAGAAAATAATGAAGACGACTTAAAAATGCAAAGATTAACAAGAAGACCGGGGAGTAAGAATTTTATCTTCTGATGGCAGCGCAGAGAAGCGTGGGTGAGAACAAAGTATAGGATTCAGGGCAAAAATAGAACACACACACACACACACATATATATATTTATATGTGACATAACTAGTTTGATGCTTATCATCCCCACCAACACTGCAGCCCCACAAGTTTATAAAAACTATACTTTTCCAATGAAAATTTTGCAGACATATTTTTTCAGAGGATGTAGTTTACAATTAGGTCAATAAAAATTACTTAGAAAACAAAAAAAAAAAAAAAATGATAAATATGAATATACATATATATGTAAATTTTGGTGGCGTTTCGGACCACCTCCCTCAGGATAGGGCGGGGTGACTGACGCAAAACTGTACAGAAACATCTATTTATAATCTTTAATAGCATAATCGTAATCTTTCAGCCTGTAAAATGTACCTTTGCAAAATATTACTTTAAAAACATATGAATTTTCAAGACAGTTACAAGGAAATTTGGAAATTTTCTTAAAAGTGCATAAGAGGTGGAGCAACAAACTGTAGGTATATGTGAGTGAATGTACATATGTACTGTATATATATATATATATATATATATATATATATCAAAATAAGCAACACGGATTTTAAAGATGATTGCAGTACGCACGTTTCATGCTACTCCATTTATTTAAGTAATGCGAGCATTACATTAAATGCAATATGCAGAGCAATCTTCAGCTGCATTGGATTTGAAATGTTGCCACAATTATAATATGTCTATTCTACTGTAATTTTCTACATTTTCGTACAGCTGAAGATTGCTCTACATATATCTAAATCTAAACCTATATATATATATATATATATATATATATATATATATATATATTTTAAGTACCACATTTAATCTTTCGATTAAATCTATATTATTATTATATATATATCTATATATCTATATATATAAATATGCATATGTATATATGTGTGTGTGTGTGTGTGTACATTTATATATATATATATATATATAGTGATTGTGTGGTAAGAAGCTTGCTTCCCAACCACATGGTTCTGGTTTCAGTTCCACTGTATGACACCAAGTACAAGTGCCTTCTGCTATAGTCACAGGCCAACCAGAGCCTTGTGAGTGGATTTAGTAGACAGAAACTGAAAGAAGCCTGTGTGTTTGTGTGTATATATATGTGTGTGTGTGAGTGTCTTTGTATGTGTTTGTCCCCCAACCATTGCTTGAGAACCGATGTTGGTGTGTTTGGCAAAACAGACCGATAGAATAAGTACTAAGCTTAAGAAATAAGCCCTGGGGTCAACTTGTTCGACTAAAACCCTTCAAGGTGGTGCTCTAGCATGGCTGCAGTCAAATTACTGAAACTAGTAAAAGAATGATATATATATATATATATATATATATATATATATATATATATGTATATATATATATATATATATATATAAACATATACGCATAATATACACACACATGCATAAAGTGTGCTGTGCAATATGTATAACAAAAAACGTTTGATATATATCTTAAGTTTTGCATACAAAATCATAAAATATAATCACTGTACAAAAATACTCCTGGAAATGATAAAGAAATATGGTCTTAATTAGCAAATGCTGAGCAACCTCATAAGGATTAATGCTTTCAAGACTAGGCACAAAGCCTTATTTATTTTAGGTGGGAAGGGATGAGGCACAGTTAATTAAAATGACTCCAGTAATTGACTGCTACAGTATTTTATTGAGATTCATCTTCCTGAAATGGTAACAGTTACAGTCTGTGTTCAAAATCCACCTGGGAGTTTAAATACAAAATGCAACTGAATACCAAAAGGAACTCTGTCCCATGAATTTCCAACAAATAATAATCCTTTCTACTGACCCCAAAAGAATGAAAGGCAAAGTCAACCCCGGTGGCATTTGAACTCAGAACATGAAGATAGATGAAATACTACTGAGCATTTCATCCAGTGTGCTAACGATTCTGCCAGCTCCCCAACTAATAATAATGGTTTCTGTTACAAGCCTGAAATTTTAGGCCTATAGGTATACAAGGTGTGGAATTTGGGGAATTTAGGGGAAGGGGATAATTGATTACAACCACCCAAGTGCTCAACTGGTACTTATTTTTATTGACCGCGAAAGGGTGATAGGTAAAGCCGATGACATTGGCACAATTTGAACTCAGAATGTAAAGAGTCAGAAGAAATGCCAACAAAGCATTTTGTCTAGTATACTAATGATTCTGTGGAGGTGCAATGGCCCAGTGGTTAGGGCAGTGGACTCGCGGTCATGGGATCACGGTTTCGATTCCCAAACCGGCCGCTGTAAGTGTTTATTGACTGAAAACACCTAAAGCTCCGGCAGGGGATGGTGGCAAACCCTGCTGTACTCTTTCACCACAACTTTCTCTCATTCTTTCTTCCTGTTTTTGTTGTGCCTGTAATTTAAAGGGTGAGCCTTGTCACATTGTGTCACGCTGAATATCTCCGAGAACTACGTTAAGAGTACATGTGTCTGTGGTGTGCTCAGCCACTTGCACATTAATTTCATGAGCAGGCTGTTCCGTTGATCGGATCAACTGGAACCCTCGACATTGTAAGCGACAGAATGCCAACAACAACAACTAACGATTCTACCAGCTTGTAGCCATAATAATAATCCGTTCTACAATAGGCACAAGGCCTGAAATTTTGGCGAAGTGGGGTAGTCCATTACATCGACCCCAGTGTACAATTGGTACTCATTTCATCGACCCCGAAAGGATGAAAGGCAAAGTCGACCTCGGCGGAATTTGAAGTCAGAACATGAAAATGGACGGAATGCCGATAAGCATTTCGTCCGGTGGGCTAACAATTCTGCCAGCTCGCCACCTTAATAATAATGATGATGATAATGGTTTTAAATTTTAGCACAAGGCCAGCAATTTATTTTGGGTGTAGGGGTTAAGTCAAATACATTGACCCCAGTGCTCAGCTGATATTAATTTTATTGACACTGAAAGAAGGAGAGGCAAAGTTGACTGTGGTTGAATTTGAAATCAGTAAAGACTGACAACATGCCACTAAGCATTATGCCTGGCATGTGAAAGATTCTGTCAGCTCATTGACCTACTAATAATAATAATAACAAGAGCACTCAGAGAGCGCAAACCCCTGCCAAGGCAACATCAATGTTCTCTCAATGATTAGTCAGAGATGATTTTTAAAATGAGAATATCTGAAATAAACTCGACTGCTCTCATAAACGAGAATACTAAAAATGAAACTGACCGCTCTCAAAAATTAAGTGAAAAAACAGGAAAAATAATCCAGGATCCTTGTCCAGTAATAGATCAATGCCAAAATCTAATCAGTTCATGCCAGTCACAAGGCCAAGCATCCCTGAAAGTTTCATCTGAATCCACCCAGCAGTTCTTGAGATATTTTGTCCACGGACATACAAACACAACTAAAAACAATACCTCCGCCTTCGTAAAGACAGAGGTAATAATAATAATGATTTCTTTATTGACCACAAAGGGTCTCAACTGTGAAAAATGAATAAGACGGAAGATAGTGCCAACTATTGTTGGCGCCTTGGGGACAGTACAAGAAGGCATCATGAGGAATATAAAGGAAATGGGAAAAGAGTGAGTGTCCAGTAGAGATTTTGCAAAAGGTTTGCTTTCTTGGCACAGCCAGAATCATCAGAAAAAACAGATAGCATGGTACCGTAGGCTACAGGTAACAATCCTGCTATGCATGCAAGATTCCATAAATCCCAACAAAACCAAAGTTAAAATAATAATCCATTCTGGGTGAAATGCTTAGCGGTATTTCAAATGTCTTTACATTCTGAGTTCAAATTCCGCTGAGGTCGACTTTACCTTTCATCCTTTCGGGGTCGATAAATTTAGTGCCAGTTGCGTACTGAGGTCGATCTAATCGACTGGCTCGCTCCCCAAAAACTTCAGGCCTTGTGCCTAAAGTAGAAAAGAATAATCCTTTCTGTTAATTGCACTAGGCGTGAAATATGGAGGCGGGGGGATTCGACCCCAGTGTTTTCACAGGTATTTGATTTATTGACTCCAAAAGGATGAAAAGCAAGATCGACCTTAGCAGAATTTGATCTAAGAGCACCATTTTGCCCGGCGTGCTTATCAATCAGCCTGCTTACCGCCTTAATAATAATAATAATAATCTTTGCTACTCTAGGCACAAGGCCCAAAATTTCTGGGGAGTGGGGCCAGTCGATTAGATCGACTCCAGTACGCAACTGGTACTTAATTTAGCGACCCTGGAAGGATGAAAGGCAAAGTCGACCTCGACGGAATTTGAATTCAGAACGTTATGGCAGACGAAGTAACACTAAGCATTTCGCCCGGTGTGCTAGCGTTTCTGCCAGGAAACCCTTTCTATTATAGACACATGACCTGAAATTTGGGGGAAGCGGCTAGTCTGGTACTTATTTTATTGACCCCCACCCCTAAAGGATAAAAGGCTAAGTCGAACTGGACAGCCGGATGAAATGTCGCTAAGCATTTTTGTCCGGCGTACCACAAGAGCAGTGCAAATGAGTAGGACAAAACAAGAAAAAAAAAAAAAACAGGCATGTTTTTCACATCACATAAAAAGAAAGTGAAATCAATGTCAACAAAGACAGTCTTTGCCTACGCATCAGGGGTGAGGGGGCAATAACTCAGATATTTCGGGGGTACCCCTCATACCCACATAGCACCCTGATTACTCACGGGTATCACAGCTATAATTGCCGTCAATCAGTTTCTCTTGCCTTTCACCAATTGAGGAACGTATTCGTTTACTTGTTTCAATGGTTTGACTCCGGCCATGCTGGAGCACCACCTTTTTTTTTGGGGGGGGGGGGAGTTGTCTTTTTCTAATTATGGGATAGCTGTTTCTTGATGCTCCAATGTTTCATGGGAAAAGTAACGGGGTAACGATCTACTCCCTAGTGTATTACTGTGTTAAATAGAACGGAAATTACGATTGAGAGCGAGAGAGAAAGGTGAGAAAGAAAGACAGAAAGGGAAGGCAGGAAGAGAAAAAAGAAGGAAAAATGAAAGGAGGAGAAATGAAGAGAGTAGGGAAGAAGAAAAAGAAATGGAGAGAAAGAGAGAAAGAAAATAAGAAAATTTCTAAATTCAGTTTTTTTTTTCCCCACCTATTTCAAGGGACAGCTGCTATTCAAAGAGTCCGTTTTTTTCCAAATCACAAGACTTACCCCAAGATATTGTAGACAGACAAGTGAAAAGACGGAATATAACGGAAGCAACGAGAAACACTAAGGTGTGGGTTATAACGGGTGGGGAAAAAAAGGGGGTGGTGGAGAGCAACAGTAATAACGATTAATAGTTAATAATGATTAATAATAAAAAATAAACCGGAATCGGTATGAGGAAATGGTTTTGGCACACACGAGCGATTGAAAATAATTAATTACCCACACACACACATGTATGTATGTTTGTGAGAGAGAGAGAGGTTACTAATGAGTAGAAATGTGAATGTAGAAATAGAGATGTTCTCTACTGAAGAGAGAGAGAGAGAGAGAAAGAAAATGAGTGCATATATATATATATATATATACACACACACAAATATATATATAAATACATATACATATACACACACAAATATATAAATACATATACATACATATACGTATATATACATATATATACCATACATGTACATACACATATAGATACATATACGTATATATACATATATACCATACATGTACATACACATATATATACATATGTATATATAAATATATACATATACACAGACACACACACATATATATATATACACATATTTATACACACACACATATATAGTGTGAGAAAGAGAATTATTAATTACTAAAAGAAATTAATATAATTTCATTCTCAATTCATACGCGTCCCGCAAATGAGTTTCAAAAGCGACAATGTGTGAAGGGTGTAATGCAGAAGACAAAAGCGTCTACTGTCAATGCAAAGACTGGTTGTTGTTATTTTCTCGAACCCGGAAGAACTCTGAAAGAGAACAGCACTTACTGAGAAACAGAAAAGAATGAAGTTAACTGAAGCAAATATAATATATTTCCACCAATTCTACGTCTCACCACTTTTATAAACCATATATACATATATATATATATATGTTATATATCAAATATTTTTATTAGCTGTTCACCAACACTGAAATCAAAGTCCGAATCAGTCCGTCGGTCGATTTCTGGTTTTCCACAGCTAAAGTTAAGGTTTACCCTGTTATTATCCTAGCAGCACTATTTAGCGAATGCACATCTTATACACGCACACACACCCACACATACGCATTGCATATAAATGTTATAAATATATGAATAATAAAGACAGTACTAAAGGAAGGAAAGAGAAATGTTCTCTCTTCCATGTGAACTAACCAGTTGGTGTTGGTTTTATCGTTTGCGACGTCCTTGTAGGCTTCTAGTAATGAATCCCGGTTGGTAGAGAGATCTATCGCCATGTTTACTACTACAAAGGCATGAGGAGTGTGCGTGTGTTCAACGTCATTGATATGTGTGTACATAAAACATTGCAGATGATAGGAGTGTATTCGGTGTGTGAAACGTCACTGAAGTATGAGGTCACGTGTGCGTAAGTATAAACGTTAGAGAGGATAGGCTTTCATTGTTTGGATGTGAATTCGTACATTCAACACCGGTCTTTTCATCTGGCTTTCATAAATCTGGAATTTCCAGAAATACTGTGTAATATCATGCAGTATATCGTACCCTGCATTGAGGAAACATACCCAGTTTTTGAAGTTGCTTAATTTGCACACGATGTGTTAAAAATGGTTTTGTATTAAACATACCCTGCTTCAGAAGCTTATTAATTTGTACCTGCATCTGTGAAATAAATTAATGGTCTTAACCATTTCCTTCAAATGATTTTAATCCTATAACCATTATACTGTATACGCATTACAGCGTGATATATCAATAAGAATTTTAAGTGGATTAATAAATATCAAACAGACCGTTATAGAAAAGAATTAATCTGAAATTGTTAAATACAATTTTAGTTCTTTACTTTCCTTAGTTTATTTTAAATTCTAAGTTTATATTTAGACTCTCTTGAAAACCGGAAAATCCAGGAATCCGGAATACTTTCGGTCCCAAGCTTACCAGACATTTTGGTCAGGTATTGCTATATATATATATATATAATTATAACATGCGTTTTCTCCAATCCTTAAATTCTTATATATATATATATATATATATATATATATATATATATATATATATCTTCGAAACGCCGGTGTTAAAACGGGGGTAGCTGATGAACGAAAATGTTCCCTATGTGGCTTGTGTGTTTTCTGTACTCTGGTTATTATTATTATTTTCTTGTCTACGTTTTGTTTGCAATGTCCTGTACCCAGGTATGCACCTATATATACAGGTAGACGAAGGTATGCACATACCTGTACGTATATATGCATATACTCATTTATTATTTGTTTTATATATATATATATATATATATATATATATATATATATAAAACAAATATTGGAAGGTGGCTTCGGGAGTTGCTGTATACAGATTAGAGAGTACGGTGGGCCAGTTAAGTAAGGTGTCTGTGTAGAACGTCATTGATGTGTGTGTCCATAAAAACACAAAATAGAGTGGGCGTCTACTGTTTGTGTACTATGTCACTGATGTGTGTGTGTAATTAATTGTCTTCGTAGAGGTACAAGTTCAGAAATTTTGCGGTGGGTATGGACGAATGTATATCGTCTCCAACAGTAGACTGGTTGTTTAAAGTGTGTATGTATGAGGCTCAGAAGTGGCAGTGTGGTAAGAAGTTTGTTTCCTAACCACATGGTTCCGAGTTCATTCCAACTCTGTGACACCTTGATCAGGAGTCTTCTGCTATAGTCACGGGGGTGACTAAAGCCTTGTGAGTGGATTTAGTAAACGGAAAGCGAAAGAAGTCGATCGTATATATATATATATATATATATATATATATATATATATATATATATATATATATATATATATATATATATATATATATGTATATATATACATATATATGTGTGTGTGTGTCTGTCTGTCTGTCTCCCACAGCCGCTTGACAACCGGTGTGTGTACGCCCTCGTAACCAAACGGTTTCGGACAAAGAGGCTGATAAAATAAGAACCAGGCTTTAAAAGTAAAGAATGTACCTGGGTGTGTACATATATATATATATATATATATATATATAGATATATAGATAGATATATATATGTGTGTGTGTCTGTGTTTGTGTCCCCCACCAACATCGCTTGACAACCGATGGTGGTGTGTTTACGTCCCCGTAACCTAGCGGTTCGGCAAAAGAGAACGATAGAATAAGTACTAGGCTTACAGAGAATAAGTGCTGGTGATCGATTTGCTCGACTAAAGGCGGTGCTCCAGCATGGCTGCAGTCAAATGACTGAAACAAGTAAAAGAGTAAACACCCTGCAGACGGTGTAGATTCCAATTATATGAGAACTTAATGTAAGCGTGAGGGGGGAAGCAAAATGGTGAGCCTGCACGCATACATACTGATACACCTCATATATATCTACAAAATGGAAGTTGAACTTTAAAAAAAACTTGTGATGTTCGTTAGAATATGTCGGTGCACCCATTAATTTTTGTTTCCTTTTCTTTTCTTTTTTTTCACATTAAATTCCGAAAGAAAGATGGTGGGTGATATTCTCAATGGACTCAGCTGATAGGCGAATCCGTCCTATTCAGATGGACAAGAAGTTAGAAAATAACAGACCAGACATTTGTTGCTGTTGCTGGCACTCCGTCGCTTACGACATCTAGGGTTCCAGTGGATCCAATCAACAGAACAGCCTGCTCGTGAAATTAACGTGCAAGTAGCCGAGCACTGCACAGACACGTGTACCCTTAACGTAGTTCTCGGGGATATTCAACGTGACACAGAGTGACAAGGCTGACCCTTTGAATTACAGGTACAACAGAAACAGGAAGAAAGAGTGAAAGAAAGTTGTGGTGAAAGAGTACAGCAGGGTTCGCCACTATCCCCTGCCGGAGCCTCGTGGAGCTTTAAGTGTTTTAGCTCAATAAACACACACAACTCCCGGTCTGGGAATCGAAACCACGATCCTATGACCACGAATCCGCTGCCCTAACCATTGGGCCATTGCGCCTCTACAGATCAGACATAACAATTATAGATAAGGAAAAGTGAAGTTGCTTACTTATCGACCAATCATACCCGTTTGGTTTCAGGATTTTAAGAAAGAGGAAGAAAACCAAAAAGAATGCGATCCCCTAAAATTTGAAATAGGAAGAGTTTGGAGCATGCGAACTGTAAAGATCTCGCCTATAATAATTGGTGCGCTGGGAACAGTAAGCAAAAATTTAGACAAATGGCCGAAGGGGACTGAAAAAGAATGCCCGGTAGAGCTCCTACAGAAAGTTTGTCTCTTAGGATCAGCAAGGATTATCACGAGGGTTTTAAGCACTTGGAACGCTGCCAAAAATGTATGGATACTTAAGGTTACAGGTAGTAACCCGCTACCCACATTAATCCTACCATGAACAAGACCGATCTCGAGCCAAACCAATATGGTAATAATAATAATAATAATAATAATAATAATAATGATAAATGTCTGGATGCAGTACCAGGCAGTGGCTCTCATGGCTTCTGATCTTAATTGACTGGAAGTGTCATCATGTACATTGTTTTGTCTTGGTATAAAAGATGGGCTACAGCAAATATTCTGCCTAATACCACAGATTAGCTCGTCAGTTAACCAGTTGAGCATGTCCCTTGGTACCTGACGATATGTGCATCACTGATCATGAGCAGAAGTAGTGGGGGAGCATCATAGCCATGTGTTGAGAGGAATTCTTTGGGGTTTGAATAATTCACCGTTGGAAACATGGGTGTTTTGCTCAACATCCTTAAACAAACCTTATTCAGGGACCTTTTGAGCGGGATGGGCTACTCGACCTGAAGAAAATTCTAACTGGAATCCATCTGCAAGGTCATGCGCTGTTTATCTTGATATGAGATCACCATGTCGCGCACATATGGTTGTGATGCATGTGCCTGGTGTACCCTTATCAGACGGGTAGTCATGGTGGGTATAACGGGCTTTGTATATTTTACCCCAGTGTCACTTTGATGGCATGCACTGCTCTCTCACTCAATAATAATAATTATTATTATTATTATTTCTACTATAGGCACAAGGCCTGAAATTTGAGGGGAGGGACAAGTCGATGACATCGACCCCATTGTTTAACTGGTGCTTATATTACAAGATACGATATGGGATTATAAGTAAAAGAACAGGGACAAAGAGAGCAAATCATAATTCCCTAAAAAGAGGCGAACTATGGAGGCTACTCATGAAACCCTAACAAAACCACGATCTCGCTGACCCCTGAAGAAATTGTCCTGTCGCTGTTGTTCTCTCCAGTCTACAGGCGCATGCTCAAAGTGGGCCCTTTCACTCAAACTCTGTTCACCAGTTTCCCCCCCCCCCCACCTTTCAAAACTTTGCTGGAAGGTAATGATAGTTATTTAATAGCAGCAATGTACTTCTTGTATGCAGGGCTCAAGTTCCCTACAACTCATAGGACAAAGGTAAAAGAGGGGACAGAAAGCGACCATAAGTCAAGTCAAGTCAAGTAAAGAAGCCATGATAGTCAAAAGCGCATAGAGAGTGCACAGGATACGACACAAAAATTATGAAATGTGAGCAGTTAAAGAGTCCTGAAATAGAAATCTTGCACGCGCGCACGCGCACGCACACACACACACACACACACTTGCGATACACATACATATGTATGTAGGTACGCGTGTGCGCATGTACGTATGTATGTATGCATGCCTGCATGTATGTAGTACCTAAGTAAACGGTGAGGTGTACGACTGTTACTGGCGAATTTTGTACTCCACGTACAGTATCATCATCCAATCTACTTCAAGTACAATGGCGTGATTACTTCTGTAGATAACATTATTTGGTATTTCTGATCTACAGAGATAATATAAGGAAAAAATATGAAAAGAAGCAGTGTATACCGTTAGCTCTATATGTACGAGGTGGTAGTAAAAGGTTCCCGGACTAATTATGTTCAATAAAAATAATTTATTTTACCTCTGTTTGAACATCATCTCCTTTGAAATAGTCACCGTCCCAGCTTCCCTGCCAACTTTTGGAATCCAACTTGGAAGTTCTTTTCCGTAAGCGAGTCGAGGACCTTATGCGATTCGCTCTGGATCTTGAGAAAGGTGTAAAAACGGCGACCTTTGAGTTGCATTTTCATCTTGGGGAAGAGATGGAAGTCCGTGGGTGATAAATCCGGCGAATACAACGGGTGCAGAAGCGAACCTATGTTATTTAGGCGAGGAACTAATGAATGAGGAGAGCTCGGTGACGGGGTGCATTGCCGTCGTGAAGAATCCAGTTCTTCGCGCTCCACAGATCCGGTCCCTTTCGCCGAATGTCCTCCCTTAAATGTTTCAAAACGTTACAGTAGGGCTCTCGACTGATGGTCTGGCCTTGGGAGACGGATACTCGAAGCACAATACCATATTTCCGGGGGTGACAGTTCTTCCAGATCTCTCATCATAGTCTTCTAGAAATTATAAACATGTATCTTTTTTTAATTTTTTATTTATGGGCCCTTTTAATACCTAGCCAGGCTCATGGGCCCGGTTTCCCGGTTTCTATGGCGCATGTGTTTAAATGATATTGAAAAATGAAGTGTGAGGTTTTGCGTATCCTCTGTGGTGTCAAATATTAGTTTACAAAAATGTATTCAAATTAAGTGATCGGGTCTTTGACAGTGATAGGATAAGGTTTGAGGCTTTGTGTATCCTCTGTGATGAGTCAAAAAATAGTTTGCATAAAATATTCAGATCAGGTAATGAAATTATTTTTATAATTATAAGAAGAAAAAAGATAGTTTACACGAATAGTAATAAAGCTGGCAACCTCCAGCCAGATGCAAGACCCTTAAAAGCTAGATCCGAGAACTTTAAATGGTCTGTTAGATATTTTATCTTCTTGCCAAAGACTGTATTACTTGATCAGGATATATTCATGTAAACTAATTTCTTTATATGGGCGTTACCCATTACAATAAGTCTTGGCCTAACTGCGCTTAATGTTTGTCTTCTGTTTGTTCGAAGCTCTAACTCTGCAGAAATTTTAGATTTTAAAAATTTCTGGAACCTGCTGTTTGTGAAGTTTTCCTATAATGTCATTGAAAGCTCGAATAGGTAGTAACTAATAGTCGACAACTGAAGAGGGGTTAGACGTCTTTTATTAGTTTGTCCTGTACTTGTCTCTTATGTCTTTAGGTATTTTTCACTCGCTGGTGATGTCCTGTTCTTATTGTATATCTTTTGGTAATTTGTCCTGTAATTATCCCTCATGAGGTCTACGTAATTTTCACTCGTTGGTGATGTCCAGTACTTGACGCATTTTATATTTATAATCGAACACCACGCAGCCTTATCCAAAGTAAATTTTTACTTTCATTAATTAATTCTGCGACTCTCTATTCCCTTTCTTTCTTTCTTTCTACGCCTCTACAATTTTCCTTATTTTCCGTCTCTCCCCTCCTTCTTTGCTGTCCCCTGTCTATCTTTTTTCCACCCTTCACTATCTTTCGTTTCTCCTCCCTTCTTCTCATTCCCTTTGCTTCTTTCCCTCACACTCTAACTTGCCTCCCTTCCCCACACCAACACCAGTCATCGAGCGGTGGTAGAGGGTCAAACACAGATACAATGACTCACATGCTCATAGATATATACGTATATGCAACGGGCTTGTTTCACTTTCCGCCTACCAAATCCACTCACGCCTACCACATCCACTCACGCCTACCAAATCCACTCACGCCTACCAAATCCACTTTGGTCGGACGGAGACTATAGTAAGAGACACTTGCCCAAGGTGCCACGCAGTGGGATTGAACCCAGAGTCATGTAGTTGGGAAGCAAGCTCCTTTACCACACATGATTATTTGATTCTCTCTTCAGCTATAACAAAAACAATCTTACATTGATCTCATGTGTTACTCTTCACTTTTATAGAAGACAGCTAATCAACGGCAGCATTCGTCCTATTTTTTGGACTGCCGTGTTAGCTTGACGATAACTATTAATATCCAGTACCGATACCGTAGTCTCCTTTAGAGAGACTTAGAAATATTAATATTTCTATAGATTTATTATACTTAAACAAGAATAATACTGACAGTAACTTGAAAGTTTCGGCCATCGTGCGATTATATATATCATTATATCATATATTTTCAGTTTGATTTATTGTTTCAATAATTGATAGGTATATACATAGTTTATCGTTTATGATATAAACTTTATACCAATGAATACGCTCCGGAAATTTTTATAGAAAACGAAAAAAAAATTAGGAAAATGAGAGTTATGTCCCTTAGATCAGAATGAAGAGTTATGCCCCGTTAATATAAAGAGTAATCTCCCTGAAAATTGACCTTGCCTGTTTGTTGATGATATTCGAGAATGTAAACTGTTTGTCGAGACACAATGGCCCAGTAGTTAGGGCAGCGGACTCGCGGTCTCAGGATCACGGTTTCGATTCCCAGACCGCGCGTTGTGAGTGTTTAGTGAGCGAAAACACCTAAAGCTCTACGCGGCTCCGGTAGAGGGCGCTGGTGAACCCTGCTGTACTCCTTCACCACAACTTTCTCTCACTCTTTCTTCTTGTTTATTATACCTGTATTTCAAAGGGCCAGCCTTGTCACACTGTGTTACGCTGAATATCCCCGAGAACTACGTTAATGGTACACATGTCTGTGGAGTGCTCAGCCACTTGCACGTTAATTTCACGAGCAGACTGTTCCGTTGATTGGATCAACTGGAACACTCGTCGTCGTAACCGACGGAGTGCCACCATGAACTGTTGAAATTTGCTCAGATCCATATAGTATGTACTTTTTCCTCGATAGATTCTGGGTTCAAATCTCACCCATTCGCAGTCATATCAGAACAGGACACATTAGAGAATATAAAAATCAGGATTGTAAAAGCTTCTAGGCTTCTGATCACAAATAGGTATGATCAGCCATGGATAGCCAATGGTAAAACACTACCGTCATCACCACCGCCGTCACCGCTGCCGCCGCCGCCGCCGCCACGGCCGCAACCACCACCACCACCAACAACAACAACAACAACAACAGCAGCATCAAAAACAAGAGCAAGAACGTGATGATATCCCCTTCTAGACTGGTTTGTTCAAGATCTGCACGAGAACAAAGTGAATCACTGAAGAGCGTCTATTGAGTGAGGAGCTAAAGGGGATGAACAGAAAATCAAGAAAGCTCCGGACGATGCATGGAACCCATCATCCACGTGCAGACACTGATCGCCTGTACATGAAGAGAGCAAATGGAGGAAGAGGACTGATAAGTGAGGAAGACTGCGTGCGTTCCTAGCCCCGGTGGTACGTCGTGTTCTCGAGTAAAACACTTCATCTCTCGTTACTCTGCCACCATTTTGACACCTGACGCGTGTCACACGGTACACCCCTTCAGGCAACGTCGATTTGATGGAACGAGTGAGCATGCGTACGGCACATACATTTGATCATTTATAAACAAATCGTTTGAGCAGGTCGCCCGGCAAAAAAGGCTCATACGTCGTATTCGACGGGAAAGTTCAACAGATTATTATCTTCACCGCCGAAGTCGACTGTGCCTTTCATCGTTTCGAGGTCCATAAAATAGGTACCAGTCGAGTACTGGGGGTCGATGCAATCGACTATTCTCCTCCCTCAAATTTCAGGCTTTGTGCTTACAGGATTATTATTAATATTAGCGAGCTGGCAGAATCGTTAGCACGCGGGGCGAAATGCTTAGCGGTATTTCGTGTGCTTCTGCGTCCTGAGTTCAAATTCCGCCAAGGTCAACTTTACCTGTCATCCATTCGGGATCGTTAAATTAAAAACCAGGGAACCGACTCGTCTCTTCCTTCCAAATTTCAGGCCTTGTGCCCATAGTAGAAAGGATTATTATTATTATTATTATTATTATTATTATTATTATTATTATTATTATTATTATTATTATTATTATTTGTTGTTGTTGTTGTTAGTGGACGTAAGGAAAACATAATTGTCACTTTCGGAAGAATAAAATCTGTTTGACATAAATATAACAAAAAGGTATTTGACATTTTCGGCAGCTTATTACAGAAGAATCTATTAAAAGATAATCAAAATTCCTTTTTTACAACATTGGTTAGCAGGCATTGGTGTACAATATTGGTTAGAAGTCTCTCATCGATATCTTCCTTACATCCTTCCTTCCCTCCTTCATTCCTTCTTTTCTTCCTTCCTTCCCCTCTTTCTTTCTTCCCCTCCACTTTCTTTCTTCCCCTCTTTCTTTCTTTCTTTCTTTCTGACTCTGACCATCATTCTATTTATATAGCCATCTAACTGTGCATCTATCTATATATATACATATATAAATTGTAAATGCAAAAATAAAAACAAAAACACAAAGGATTCTGCGGTACACGTGTTTCAAGCTTTATAGTTGATACATCAATATGAGTGTGTGTGTGTGTGTGTGTGTGTGTGTGTGTGTGTGTGTGTGTGTATCTGTGTATGTCCGTGTGTATATATAAAAGTATATATGTATATGTATATATATATATATATATATATATATATATATATATATATATATATATATATATATATATATACATACATATACATATACAACATACCCACATACAACATACACACATATACATGCATATATATACGTATATATATATATATACATATACATACATATATAATACATATATATATATATATAATATACACACAAACATGTATATACATACATACATATATATATATATATATATATATATATATATATATATATATATATATATGCACGTGCGTACGTGTGTGTAAATACACATACAGGTAAATACAAACAAATACTGCACCTATATGTATCTATATGTGTATGTTTATGTATGTGTACACATCTATCTATCTATCTATCTATCTATCTATCTATCTATCTATCTATCTATCTATCTATCAAACTATCTCTCTGTATAATGTGTGTATGTATGTATGTATGTATGTATATATATATCTATAAGTATACACATATAAATATATATTTGTGCAAGCTCACACGCACCTACACACTCACACACACACACATCCACCCAATTTTTTTTTTGTTTTTTTAGCTTAGTAGTTGTTGCTGAAACCCAGGTCAGCCACCTTTCCAAATATAGTTTAGAACCATCCCGCATTCTCCCGAATAAGCTTATGTCACATTCCATTATCCAATATCACCTTCAGAAATTCTCGTTCTTGTTTTTGTATTTTTTTTTTTTTTAAGACAGCGCAATGTTTCCCGATAGAGAATTGGACAGATATTCCTAGCAAGAAAAGCCATTAAATAGCGACTCCCTCGTTACTTTCGAATAACAAGGGGTCAGCTAATATAGTTACAATAGAAAGGGGAAATGTTGCTATTCTCTGCCTTTTTTCTCACACCCTCCCCACCTTATGCAGCCAACCGTCACTCTCGAGCGAGCTTGGCTTGGTAATATTGTGATATGTTCCGTTGGATAAGGCGGTGAGCAGGCAGAATCGTTAGCACGTCGTCTGCCGTTACGTTCTAAGTTCAAATATGAAAGCCTTGTGAGTGGATTTGGTAGACGGAAACTGAAAGAAGCCCGTCGTATATATATATATATATATATATATATATATATATATATATGTATATAAAATAGTTTTATACTGCCAACTTAACGTGACAGTCCCAATAAGGGAATATACTACTGCTATTTAGCGCTAGGAAACTGGACCTGTCGGCCTTGACAGATTTCCTGTGACCTTATGTGTGCGAGGAGGAGACAAACTCCTCATGAAAAATTTTCCAAAACTCCAATGGCAAAATTATCTTTCTAAATTCTTTTTTTTAAAAATTAATTGAAACATGGAACTGTAAAAATCTGTAAAACTTTCCCGAAGTTTATCATTAGATATATATTAGCATATCTAGATATGTAACTATATGCATGAGAATACACACATAAAACAGACAAATCTACACATATACATACATACATACATACATACGAAGAAAAATACCCTGTTGTTGATGTTGAAGAACGGAAGAATGGTAGCAATAAGAGTGTGAATATAAAAGGGGAATAAAAATGGTAAATACCCGCTTCCAGTTATGAATGACCATGGGATTGCACTCCGAGGCACAATTCCGGGCAAGGTTGTTTCTGGAAGAACAGCAGTCGTCCATACATACCAGTCTTTCCACTTTGCGCCACTGATGTTATGCTAGGGAAAGGGACACCTGGGATGTCGCAATAGCGTGAAATAAAGTGTCTTGCTCAAGAACACAACATACAGCCAGGTCCGGGAATTGAACCCACAACTTCACGACCATAAGCTCGACGCTCTAAACATTGAGCCATGCGCCTTCATTGGGAGAGTAACACGTTGAATAAAATCATAATTAACTGATCCTCTCGTTTGACCAACCTACCTGTACAACCACGTACGCTCACACGCACACATATGCGCGCGCGAGCAAAGACAGACAGACAGACACACACACACACACACACTCTCAAACACGCACACTCACACACACAAACACACACAAACACACACACACTCACACACTAACACACACACACTCTCACACACACACTCTCACACACAAACAAACACACACACACACACAAACACAAACACACACACGCACACACACACACACACACATATTCTTACATTTTTACTTGTTTCAGTCATTTGACCATACTGGAGCACCACCTGAAGGGGTTTTAGTCAAATAAATCGAACCCAGGACTTATTCTTTGCAAGCCTAGTACTTCCTCTAACGGTCTCTTTTGCCGACCCGCTATGTTACGGGAATGTAAACACACCGACATCGGTTGTCAAGTGGTGGTGGTGGTGGGGACAAGCACAGACACCCAAACACACACGTATATATATATATATATATATATATATATATATATATATACATAATAATACAAAGAATATATATACATGTATACACACATATATGTACATACATCTACATGTGTATATAGATGCATATCAGGGACGTTAGAACAATGAACTACAGACAACGGAACGAACACATAGGAAAACGGAAAGCCACTTGGAATATCCATTCATCAGCTGTCTCTATTCTAACTAGACGTTTCGAAGATCAGTCAAATGAATGAAACAAATAAAAGAATAAAAGAATATACGTATATCACACACACACACGCACACACACATGTACATACACAAACCCGGAAGCGTAGAGGAAAAATTTTGCCGCTTAGTAGGACTGAAGTAGAAAGTAGACAGTCATGAAGCGTATATCTCAAAGAACACGACCACACTCATAAAAATGCATGCGTGTA
>NC_142945.1:42928713-42931213 GCF_046866305.1 Octopus bimaculoides | reverse complement strand
CATCTTTATATATATATATGGGTGTGTGTATATACATACATATATATACATATATGAATATATATATGTGTGTTTGTGTGTTTGTGTGCGTGTATATATGTAATGTATACATACGTGTGCGCGTATATACTTGCATATATATATATGTATGTGTATACATAAATACATACATACAGGTGTGTCTATGAATAACTACATGTCTGGGTACTCATGTAATGTTGCAAGAGCTTATCAAGTAAAGCCTCCTACAGAACATGTCCGTGGGTGGGGGGAGGGAGTGGGGTGGAGACGCATGATGTGGTGACGGCAGCCACCTAAATTCTCATCAACTGAATAGTGAAAAAGTCCATTTGCTGAAGGAGAACCGACAAGCACCAGCGACTAACAACTTGTATTTTCTTTCCATTATTCACCATCTTCGTTTAACCGTTGTATAAACACTATGTGGTTTACAGAGAAGAGAGACCGTTGATGCTGTTTTCGTTCTTGTTATGTACTTATCACATTGTTTAATGTGTTGCTCAGCATATATATATATATATATATATATATATATATATATATATATATATATATATGTACATATAATTTTACAAACATATAAAATTACATACATACCTCAGCATATATATTCATATACATTGCTGCTATCATCATCATCATCATCATCATCATCATCATCGTTGTCGTCGTCGTCGTCATCGTCATCATCATCATCCTCATCATCATCATCATCCTCATCATCATCATCATCATCACCATCATCATCATCATCATCCTCCTCCTCCTCCTCCTCATCATCATCATCATCGTCATCATCATCACCATCATCATCATCATCATCATCATCATCATCATCATCATCATCATCATCATCATCAAGGTGGCAAGCTGGCAGAATCGTTAGCAAGCCGGGCGAAATGCTTTGCGGTATTTCATCTGCCGCTACG
Organism: Octopus bimaculoides; assembly: GCF_046866305.1. NCBI lineage: Eukaryota > Metazoa > Mollusca > Cephalopoda > Octopoda > Octopodidae > Octopus > Octopus bimaculoides. The sequence continues at coordinate 42,930,263 of NC_142945.1, read as the reverse complement.
TTCAGAGTTTAAATTCCTCCGAGGTCGACTTTGCTTTTCATCTTTGCGGGGTCGATGAAATAAGTACCAGTTATGTACTGTGGTTGATGTAATAGACTTAATCCCTTCCCCCAAATGTGAGGCCTTGTGCTTCCACTAGAAATAATTATTACTATTATTATCATTAGCAGCGTCTTTCAATTCTGTTCCCATTTCTTGCCGAGTGTCTTCCTGATATCTAGGGCAGAGAAACGTACTGTAAACAATGGTAGACCAGATTGTTCATTTACAAAGTTACGTGATAGAGAAAAATGGGAAGACAGAGAGAGAAAGGAAAAAATATAGAATGAAAAAGTAAACAAAGAAAATAAAGAGAGAAAAAAAGGAAAAGATTCCATAGCGCCAATGCTCTTCTCGATACGCATGACGTACCAGTCAAGACAATCTTTTGCATTTCCTGCATGGATGGTAAGCCAAGAATCAGTTTCTTTTTTGATCATTCCAAGTGCCCCTACAATCACTGATATTGTAACCGTCTTGAGATGCCAGATCTTTTCGATTTCGATCATCAAATCTTTATATTTTCCGAGCTTATCAAATTCTGTTGCCGAGATATTTTGATCACAAGGTATGCTCATGTCAGTCAATAAACACACTTTATTGTTTTGGTCTTTCACAACAAAATGTGGTTTATTTACTTTGATAGTCCGGTCTGTACATACTGGGAAGTTCCAAAGAATAGTTACAATTTCTTCTTCAGTAACAGCCTCAGGGTTGTGCTTGTACTATTTGTTAGCAGTTTTGTTTTTATAATGCCGATACATTATCCATTGTAGATATTGGCCAACCCTGTCATGTCTTAATTTGTACTTTACGGGGTGCCAAAACCTTACATCCAGAGATTAGGTAGTCCACTGTTTCTATCTCATCGTTGCAGTAACGGCACTTTGGGTCTACACTATTTTTCATCACATTGGGCTTCGTAGTTCCGGGTCAATAAGCTCTGATAGTGTGCAGCCAAGATAAAGCCTTCACTCTCTGTCTTTAACCCTGAGCTCTGTAACCACTGTGCTTGTAATCACTCTTCAGATGATTACAACATGTATCTCGTTAAAATAACGTCTGTTCTGCAAGTTTACTTCTCAGTATGTGTATAGAAAAGCAGCATATTGAGGGATATACTTCATTATTAGAGAAAATTAATGAAAATCAGATGCAAAATAAAAACACATACACAATACAGCGATGAATGTATTGAATGTAACCGATTGCTGATATGGATGCATAAACGCCCTCGCTTAGGTTGTATGTCACACGTACACTCGCTCGTACAAACTTACACGAAGATATAAACATACGTACACGCATAGTTTGGCACACATACGCTCACAGAGCGAATTAAATAAATGCTTTGTGTTTATAAGATTGCGGAGGTTACAGTTAATCCATACATGCTGTCAGATAAATTATAGTTATTAATTTAGTAAACGATTACTCAAATTCCTTTTCACAACATTGTACGAAAGTACATTTATAAGTATGTGGGTATCTTGCCAGTCTTTCCGAAAAAT
>NC_142945.1:42903713-42926213 GCF_046866305.1 Octopus bimaculoides | reverse complement strand
GTAATAGTAATAATAATAATAATAATAATAATAATAATAATAATAATAATAATAATAATGATAATAATAATAGTAATAATAGTAATAATAATAATAGTAATAATAATAATAATAATAATAATAGTAATAATAATAATAATAATAGTAATAGTAATAATAATAATAATAATAATAATAATAATAATAATAATAATAATAATAATAATTTCCCTGATGCAGTACTAGACAGTGGTTCACATGGTTTCTGATCTTAACCGATTGGAAGTGTTATCATGTACATTGTTTCGTCTTGGTATAAAAGATGGGCTACAACAAATATTCTGCTCAATACCACAGATTTGCTTGTCATTTGGTCAACCTTAACCAGCTGAGCATGTCCCTTAGTGGCTGAAAATATGTGCATCTCTGATCACGAGCAGATGTAGTGGGGGGCGGGGTGCATTATAGCCATGTGTTGAGAGGAATTCTTTAGAGTTTCAATAATTCACCTATGGAAACATGGGTGTTTCGTTCAACATCCTTAAACAAACGTTATTCAAGGACCATTTGAGCGGGGTGAGCTACTCGACCTGAAGAAAATTCTAACTGGGCCACCACTTGCAAGGTCACGCGCTGATTATCTTCAAAGTCGAAGCGCTAGGTTACGGGGACATAAACATACCAACACTGGTTGTCAGGTGATGGCAGGGGTGAGGGGAGAGAAACACAGAAACAAAGACAAACACACACATACACAGTCACATACACACACACACACACACACACACACACACACACACACACACACACAGATATATATATATATAATAATAACGGGTGTCTTCCACTTTCCATCTACCAAATCTAGTTTGGTCGGTCCGAGGCTACAGTAGAAGACGCCTGCCCAAGGTGCCACACAGTGGGACTGAACTCGGAACCATGTGGTTGGGAAACAAGCTTCTTACCACACAGCCACATATACACACACACGTATGTATGTATGTATGTATGTATGTATGTATGTATGTATGTATGTATTATCTATCTATCTATCTATCTATCTGTCTGTCTACCTGTCTGTCTGTCTGTCTGTCTAGCTATCTACCAACATACTTATCTACGTATTAACCTACGCACCTACCTTCATTCCTACCTGCCTATCTATCAGTCTGTCCATACCCACACACATACACACACACACACACACACACACACACACACACACAGATGCACATCCCTACCAAGCACCAACGTCATCATTAGAAGCTATCAAAAGCGACACCTAACAAACACAACCGAATTGTTCTCATTAAAATTCTGACAGCGTAAAATTTTACGATTCTTTTTTTTAGAAGACTTACCGTTTATCCTTAATTATTCCACATTGCAAGCATTTATTCCTTCTACATCGAAGATACTTCACTGAGGACCACAGTAATATGATTGAAAGATGTCATTCCTTTGTCGAAACGACCTTATAAACACGTCTTACTAGCATTTGCAAAGTTTTTATATTCTTAAAGTTGCTATAAACTTCTTTTATTGTTAGTTATCTCCCTTGATTATTATTTCTTCTTTTAGAATTTAAACATGATTAAATACATTTTTATTCCTTTTTTTTTTCTACAATCTATATTATTTCAGTTCATTAAAAGATTCTTTATTGCTATATTTTTGTGTGAATCTATAAATTTTATCGTATCTATATGCTAAACTACCTACCTACCTACCTGTTTGCCTGCCTACCCACCTACCTACCTACCTACCTACCTACCTACCTACCTCCTACCTACCTACCGACCTACCAGCTTGCCTGCCAGCCAGCCTACCTACCTACCTACCTACCTACCTACCTACCTACCTACCTTTCTATTTACCTACCTGCAATTTTTTTTTTTTTTCTCCTTCCTTCCCCCTCCCAAAAAGAAAAGCTCTACATTGTATTTGTCCCATCTTCGTTGAGCCCTGTGTGGCTAATAAAAGAAATGTATTTACCTACCTGCCCACCTACCAACCTACTTACCTGCTTGCATACCTGCCTACCTACTTACCTACTTGCCTGCCTGTCTGTCTATCTGCCTGCCTACCTATCAACCTACCTGTCTACCTAGCTAACTACATACCCACCTGACTTTAAATCTACATAACAGTCTATTTTTCATTATCCATCAATCTATCAATTTGCATGCACAGCTATCTATCTATCTATCTATCTATCTATCTATCTATCTATCTATCTATCTATCTATCATCATGGACGGACGGTAGACACATCGGCTCCCATGTAAGTTGCATTTTTCACCTCTTAAAAGACCTATTTTGTTTTAAAATTTTGTATAAGTTGTGTATAACACAAAATACTTCGTGAACATATATTTTTCAAATCGGAAATAGCTCTATTTAGAGCCTTATTTCCAAAAATTCAAACATATCTTCCTCGTTCCTAGCCATATTCTTTAAAACGAATATGGCTAAGGTTTTCAGCGAGGCCGACTTCCCGCTCCTAATGCCAGAGGCGAAAACACTTAATGCCGTTCCGCATGAACGCAGACAAGTGATGAAGAAGCGCAATGATTCTGAGTCAACTGCTGCTGCCTCAACCACCACCACTACCACCATCACGTGTACAAACTCTGCTGCTACAGCAGTCTTGCCTGCCACCGTCACCAGTGACAACAACAACAACAACGACAAAGACAACAACAACAACAGCAACAACAACGACAACGACACAAATGTCCTTGCTAACACGACCACTGTCCTCACCACTGCTACTACCAGTGACAATAACAACAGCAACAACAACAGGACACCGACCTTCAACACCAACACCACCACTACTTCGACAAACTCTGCCGCCACTACCACCACCTTTGAACCTGGCAGTACCAACACCACTGTCAATACCACCATCAACAACTACAAGACGAACAAGATAAACAACACCACAAACGCCACAAACAACATATCTGCCAGCATCACAAAAACAAATTTTGCCGATGCAACGAAAGAAAAAAGAACAATATTAACATTCACCCAAAAACAAATCAATGACACAAAATCCCTTCTCACGAAAGAAGGTGACACTGTACACATACACATACCAAAAGCAATTATTGAAAATACAAACAAGAAGCACATATCATACAGACTTATCAACAAGAAAACGAAGCGACCGGAGAATTTCTCCACCCAAAAAATTGAGATTTGTCTCAAACCGATATGGCCCTTTCAAAGTCATGTTACTTGGGGACGAAAATTTGCCACGGTCCTAGTACGCTTTAAGAGCGAACAGTTAGCGAAGGAATTTTCAACACTCTCTCTCCACACAGATGACTTGGTGATGATACCGAGTTATCTTGGACAGAGAGTGACGAAGGTGACAGTAAAGAATGTCCCTTCACAAGTGGAAACACAGTGGATAGTAGGTTCTATATGCCTCGAAATGGAGGAGGCAAATATATTAGAAATTGCTACTGCAGAGGAGAAAAACTGGGAAGGGGGAAAAAAAGTCGAAGTCCTCCTCCACATCACTGAAGAGGAGTGCCAAAAGATCCCCACACACATCCAACTGGCAAAGGACCACAAGTTATATGTAGTGGTGGAAGGAAGGCGGCCACGTTGTTATGTATGCGGCAGCGAGGCACACCTCAAGGACAGTTGCCCAACCGCCGCCAACCAAAAAAAGCAACAAGGGCAACCACCAAAACCCGGAAAAAAAACCCTACTACCAACACCACCATCAACAATCAAAACAAGAGAAACACAAGCAACACTGGCAACTGAGAAGACAACAACATCTGCAAAAACAACAAGTGAGGAAGCAGGGGAAAAGAAAGAAAATTCCAAGACTGTTTCCCCTTCCCCCACATCACACACACCTCACACAAATAACAAGCCATCAGCACCAACAAAAACAGCAACACAACCACTCACACAAGCACACACAGACGCTCACAATTTGCCCCTACCCCCTTCCGATTCCTCAGAACCTTCGTCGGAAGATGAAAGTAATGAGGAATGGCAAATAGCCCAGAAAGGAAGGAGGAAGAGGAGCAAGAAAAGAAAAGCAAACACAAACAAAGCAGGGAGATACACAACTCCCGAAAACACTCCAGACACCAACACAAGCACACACAACTACAACACAAGCAACAAAACCCCAAAAGCAAGTACACACACAATGCTCACTGCCATCAACACAAAAAACTCAGAGTTGATGGAATACATCAACACAAAAACAAACATAACAAACGAAGACATAAAAACCAGCAACCACCCATACACAACACCGCCAGAACACATCAAAATACTACACATAACACCAACCCTGCACCACACACTAAAATCTATTTTTCCAAAGGCAGTTGGCAAATGCCAAAAATACCTGGCGAAAAAACTATATAGTGATCTCCTCGAAGAAAACCCGAAGGAGGAGACACAAAAACTCTCAAACGGTAAGTGACTCTCTTTATAAAACTTTAACACTCAAATCAAAATGATGCTCAAGATTGGTTGTGTAAATGCGCGTGGCTTGGGGTCCCCTTGGAAACAAGGGTACCTCCTAAATGACATAAAGTCACATAAACTAGAAATCATAGCCATAAGCGAGACCAGACTCCATGATCCGCGGGCCCTATCGTCCATGTTTGGCAGACAGTTTAACATTTATTTTTCTCCCTGTCTGCCGAGAATGGGCGGTAGTGGCACGGCGGTACTCTTTCACAAGAGTCTGGATCTCGAAGTAAAGACAGTATTCATAGACCCGGAGGGTAGATTGGTTGTTCTGGATGTCGATGGCAGCGATGGGTGTGCTTTTCGACTCATATCAGTATACGCACCACCTTTAACAGGTAGGCCGGATTTCTTCCGACGTCTAGAAGTATTCCTAGGAACGTCTCGTCCTTTACTTTTAGTGGGGGATTGGAATGCTACCTTGGACACGCATCTAGACTATGTGGGCAGAGATAGGAATAGACGGGGATGCAAATGCCTCAAAGACCTGCTCAGACGCTTTCAACTGTTTGACAGGTACCGACTCGATTACCCGAATGCGCCAATGTGGACATGGACAAACCGCATCGGGTCGTCGAGATCGTATCTAGATAGAATACTGTGTAGGAGAGTAGATAGAGATAGCATAGGGTGTCCACAATTTCACATAGTCAGCTACACGGATCACAAACTTGTGACGTGTACGCTAGACTTAGATAAGACACATAGGCAGGGCTCCGGTTACTGGAAACTAAACGCGTCTTTCCCGTCGAGACCAGTTTTCAGAGACCGGATTAGCACGTTAGTAAAGAGGGCTTTGACAGGAGCCATCATCAATAACAAATGGTGGTTTGCCCTCAAGAGAGCAATAAAAGCAGAAGCGGTTAGGTATAGCAAAGCACTAGCCATAGACAGAAACAGAGTAGAGGGTGAACTAGTTAAGAAGCTAGAAGAGGCAATTAGAAGTGGCATCGCATCCGACGTTTTGGCGGCGAGGTTGGCCCTTGACCAACACTTCAACGCCAAACACGAAGGGTGCGTTGTCAGGGCTAGGATGCGTGCTCTAAGAAACGAAGGTGTTGGAGCCGCACGAGAGGCCCGGGTGGCGGAGGCGCAACAGGGCAACAAAACCACCATTCGGTCTCTGGTGGACGAACAGGGGCGCGAACTGCTCGAGCCAAGCAAAATGTGTGAGGCCTTTCAGCGGCACTTTGCTCGACTGTTTGGGACGAATGGCGAGCGAGAACGCAGGGTGGACTTCAGTGCCTACCTGCACAGCCTGCCACGACTCTCGGCAAGAGAGGCGGAGTGCTGCGAAGGTGCCATCACGGCGGCGGAAGTGAGGGACGCGATGGCGGGATGCTCGAGGGACAAATCTCCGGGTTTGGATGGTCTGCCCTACGAGCTTTACAACTGTAAGCCAGACTTGTTTGGAGACGTCTTGGTGGCGGTGTACTGCAACTGGCAGCAAAACGGGAGCATTCCCGGTTTTGTGAGTCGAGGAGCCGTAACGCTGCTGAAGAAAGATCCAAACAAGGGGGACGTCATAGATAACTTTAGGCCCATCACTCTGCTCAATGCAGACTTGAAAATTTTGGCCAAGGTGTTAGCCAAGCGGTTGGCGCTTGTCATCGAGAAACTGATCGGCAAGGCGCAAACGTGCGCGGTGCCGGGCAGGAGCATCCATGACAACCTCCATCTGATGCGCTACATCATAGAGAGGGTAGTTAAGGAACCTGGCATGGGTGGGGCCCTGATCAATTTAGATCAATCGAAAGCTTTCGATAGGGTAGACCATCAATACTTGGAGGCTGTCCTCATAGCAGCCGGCTTCGGTCCCATTTTCCGCGGCTGGATGGCTGCCTTGTACAGAGGCATCCGTTCGGTAGTTCGCGTCAATGGGCATCTATCAAGACCCTTCGACATTGCACGTTCGGTCCGTCAGGGATGCCCCCTCTCGTCGCTTCTGTACGTGTTGACTCTCGAGCCACTACTGCGGAAGCTGGCGACGCTGAGGGGCATCCCGCGAGAGTTGGGATGCGGGACGAGCGTGTCGGCATACGCGGACGACGTCACCGTCATAGTGTCTAGCCAAAAGCACATCGAGCTTGTCGGCGAGACACTGAGAGACTACGAAGCGGTAACGGGAGCGAAAATCAACCGGGATAAGTCAGTGGGCTTGCGGCTCGGCACCTGGAGAAGCAACCCCATGCCGTCAAGTAGCGCCTCCGTCGTGGGACGTTGGACTGACGGTCCGGTTGAGATGCTCGGGGTCTGGTTTGGTCCAGACCTCCAAACGGAGAAGAACTGGGACGAGATAACGAGAAGGGTGGCCACTCTAGCCCGGCAATGGGCCGAGAGGAAGCTTTCCCTGAAAGGTCGGGCGGAGGTGGCGAACACGTACATCGCGTCCGTCATCTACTACCGCCTGACCGTCGTTCCTTGTCCCGACCCTACCATCACCAAACTGGAGCGCATCCTCTTCCGCTTCTTGTGGAAAGGAAGCGTTCCGATGGTTAGGCGATCCGTTTGCTGCCAACACCCGTTAAAAGGAGGACTGGGCATGCCGTGGTTGATGATGCGCAGACACGCGCTGAGACTGCGACATCTCCGGCTCTACGTAGACAGCGGTGAACAGGTGTGGTCACCGTTTGTGCGGCGCGCTTTCCCGCAGCTCGTCTCCATGACCGAACTGCAGTCATGGATCAAGAAGAGGCCGAGGAAGGGCGAATGGCACCGCGAGTGTCGCGCTGCTCTTCGGCAACTCCAACAACCCGGGTCAACCTTGAGCGACTGCATCACAACTAACGCATTCTATAGTGGATTAGTGGAGGGAAGGTACGACGACGATCTCGGGGCGAACCTGGGCGTCGACGAGGAATACCTGACCCGCCTGTTTAAGACGACCTTCGGGCCGGGACCTATGGACAACTTCCAGAGATCCCTGGCCTGGCAGTGCTATCGAGAAGCACTACCCGTTCGGGATAAGCTCTACAGGCATGGCTCGAGAAACACGGGGCCGACCTGTCCGAGATGCCGGCAGAGCGACGAAACCGTTCTGCACGCACTCGTACAGTGTCCCACCATTTCCGAGCTGTGGGCTTACGTCGAACAACTGCTATCGCGTGTGGGACGAGTCGGTCTATCAGCCGAGTCTATCGTGAATATTGTCGCGCCTCCTTCCTTTAAACGGGAAGGAAGAGCTATTTTCATCGTACTTGTGGCTATGGCGAAAGAATGTGTATGGTGGACGCGTCTGAAAGGTCTAGAGACAAAGACTTTCCTCTCTGGGCAATCTCTCATCAACTTCTTCAAGTATCACCTGAAGAGGAAGTTGAGAGTAGAAAGGGAAGTCTTGTCTAGTGAATGCTTCAAAAAAAGATGGGTGAATGTAGCAAGGATGGCACGTGTGAACGACGGAGCCATCTTGAGCATAACCCTATGAACAAGAAAAAAAAAAATAAAACAAAAAGGCAAAAGAGAGTCACTTACTGTTATAGTTTCTTCAATGAGAATATTGACCAAGGTTACCGTGGTCTTTTCCGTGGGCTTTTCCTTCCACGGCTAAACCTAAACTGTCCTCCCCTCTTTTTACACGAGAACATTACTGTGTGATACACGATCCCTATTGATCGGCCTTTCCTTTTCTTTTTTTTTCGATCCCTTTTGATCGAACTGCCCCTTTTTCCCTTCCTACGATCCCTTTTGATCGACACCACCAATTTTTTTTTTTTTTTTTTTTTTTTTTTTTTTTTTTTCCTTCCTTCCCCCTCCCAAAAAGAAAAGCTCTACATTGTATTTGTCCCATCTTCGTTGAGCCCTGTGTGGCTAATAAAAGAAATGTATCTATCTATCTATCTATCTATCTATCTATCTATCTATCTATCTAGCTAGCTAGCTAGCTAGCTAGCTACCTACCTACCTGCCTGCCTGCCTGCCTACCTACCTACCTACCTACCTATCTGTCTGTCAATCAATGTGTCTATTTGTGCGTATACATACTTACATACAAACATACATACATACAAACATACATACAGGCATACACATATATGAAGTTTAGGTTAATTAAAATAGTTTGTGACATATTTCAACTTCTAAAGTCAAATTCCCTGCAATTACCGTGGATAAGAAATTCTCTCTTGTGGGAAAAGGTCTAAAGAACACCATATTTGTCCTGTGCTGCCCCCTGTCGGATTCCCAAATGTATTTCTAGTTCTTTAGCCGTTATTAATGAGAAATACTGAAGGGATGTGACTCTTGACAGACTTAAAGACGAAGTTTTAAGTAAAACACATCTTTGACTCACACGACTACCATTGATACGTACATACATACCCAAATAGAAGAAAGCTGATTCGATGACGAAAGATCCAAGCCATCACTGGAACTGCAAAAATCCGTAAAACTTTGCAGAAGTTTACCATTTAGGTGTATATGTGCAAGTCTACACATGCGACTATATGCATGAGAATACTAACATAAAACAAAACATACAAATTTGCTTCTTCGAATACTACACGCATACACGCATACATGCAAAAATACTCATTGAAGGAGCCTTGGATCTAGGTTAGAAATCGACTTTTTATTGGTGAGAAATCTTAAAATAAAACTGAATAATCACACACACACACACACACACACACACACACACACACACACACACACACACACACACACGCACGCACGCACACACACACACACACATACATACAACACACAAATGTATGTGACCGCGTGTGCATCGTTGGCGATATTCTTACTCTGTCTTCCCTTCTTTGGACTATTCCTATATTTCTGACGAAGAGCTCCGCTCGAAACATTAAATACTCTTTCTTTTCTTTCCTTTCCTGAGCGTCCAATAACACTGTACTTATTCCACGTCCTCGCGTTGTTATTTTTTCGTGCTTTCTCTTGCTTGTTCATGTTTAAATTGACTATATTTATATATATATATATATACACATATATATTGTAGAACCTCGGAGAACGAGCGCACCATTGTACGAATAATTTGCTGCACAACCCGAGACTCGTGCGAACTTTTGTCTTGAAGTACGAGCAAAAATCTGCAGTACGAGCACAGAAATCGTCCCACCTTGAAGGTAATTCAGTTAACAAAACCAGTTTACATATTTCATTTGTACTCTCTTTTTTATACTTGTCATTTTACTACACCTTTTCTGTTTTAAAAGTCATAAAAAATCATATTTTATTGGTTTTTGGGGAGCTGGAACAGATTAATTATATTTTAGTTAATTTCAATGGGGGCACTTTGACCTTTTTTATTTTCTCTCTCTGCTTATTTCTGTGTTCCTTTCTATTGGACAGCATAGGCACGAAACGTAAAAGACTTTCTGGCTTCCCGAGCGTTAAACTAATACATCTGTTTGTTGTTTACACATCCGTTTTCGACTTTTGTTTTTTTTTGTGTAAATTCCAACTATATATATATATATATATATATATATATATATATATATATATATATATATATATATATATATATATATATATATATATATATATATATATATGTTAAACTAGTACTGCGAGATATCACTGTGTATCTATATATATGTATGTAAATATATGTGTATGTGTGTATATACATACATATATATATATATATATATATATATATATATATAGACAGATAGATAGATAGATAGATTGATTGATATAGATATGTATATATATATATGTATATGCTTACACATATATGCGTTCATACATACATACTCCCTTCAAGCTATCTATATATATCTCTCCCTCTCTCCCCCTCTCTATCTCCCTCTAGCTATCTATCTAACCATTCCAATACCACCATCAACCTCACCCCCGCCGCCACTATACCTACCTACTAAATACCAAAAGTACATCTACCATCAACCAATGTCGCACCTACAAACAATATCCCAATTATTTTCATCAAGTTCTGACGCCATAAACATTTTATGATTCTTCTTTAGAATTTTATTTCTGTTTTATTTTTCCTTTTTTTTTTTTCATCAATCATTTACCGTTTCTTTTCTTTGCTTTTTCATTCTTCAGCTGCTTCATTCCATTTTTTTTTTTATCGTATTGTAATTTCGTCTGCTCATTCCTAAAATTTAAGACTTTTAAAATTTCCCCATTTCTTCATTCCCCTTTTACCAATTCCACTAATTCTCAATTCAAAATCATTCGTTTGTTTCATGTTATGTCCCTCCTTCATTCTTTATTCCTTCCTTTCTTTCATTCTTCTGTCGTATCGTTATTGCATTCAACAGATTCCTTAATGTTGGATTCCCTTATTTCATGTGCTTTTCAATTCTTCCTTCCTTCCTTCCTTTCTGCGTTCTTTCTTTCTTTCTTTCTTTCTTTCTTTCTTTCTTTCTTTCTTTCTTTCTTTCTTTCTTTCCTTCCTTCTTTTTTCCTTCCTTTCTTCCTATCTTATTTACCTCCTCCTTATCTTCTTTCCTTCATCCCTTTCTCCCTCCATTCCTTCCTTCCTTCCTTTCACTTCCTTCTTTCTTTCCTTCCTCCCATCCTTCCTTCCTTCCTCTTTCGTTCCCTTCTTCCTGTTTTCGATTCTTTCTGTATTCTTCCTCACTATCTTCTTTCCTCCCTTCCTTTCTTCCTCCATTCCTTCCTTTCTTCCTTCTTTCATTTCCTTCTTTCCATCCTTCCTTCATTCGCTTCTTCCCTCCCTCCGTTCTTTCCTTCCTTCCTCCTTCCCTTCCTTCCTTCCTCCCTCCCTCTCACTCTTCCACCCTTTCTTCCCCCTCACTTTCTTCTTTCCTCCCATCCTTCCTTCCTTCCTCTTTCATACCCTTCTTCCCGTTTTCGATTCTTTCTGTATTCTTCCTCTCTATCTTCTTTCCTCCCTTCCTTTCTTCCACCATTCCTTCCTTCCTTTCTTTCATTTCCTTCTTTTCATCCTTACTTCCTTCACTCGCTTCTTCCTCCCTCCCTCCCTTTCTTCATCCCTCTCTTCCTTCCTTCCATCCTCCCTTTCACTTTCATTCCCTTCTTCCTATTTCCGATTCTTTCTGTATTCTTTCCCTTTTTTATTCCTTCCTTTACATATTCCTTCCTTATATTTCTTCAGTCTCCCTCTACCACCACCACCACCACCACCACATATCCTGTATTCATTTCCCTTTGTTTCTCATTTCTTTCTTTATTTCTTTCAGTATTCTCTTTCTTTCACAATTTTGTTTCCCCCATTTGACATTCACTTTTATTTCAACTTCAATTTCCTTGTTCAGTGTCTGTCTCTACGAGTTTAAATCTGCATACTACTCTATCTATCTATCTATCTATCTATCTATCTATCTATCTATCTATCTATCTATCTATCTATCTATCTATCTATTTGTCCCATCTTTGTTTAGGTCTGTGTGGCTAATAAAAGAAATGTATCTATCTATCTATCTATCTATCTATCTATCTATCTATCTATCTATCTATCTATCTATCTATCTGTCTTTCTATCTGTCTATCGGTCTATCGATCAATCTATTTAACTATTTGCCTGTCTGTGTGTCTCTCTCAGCATGTCTGTCAGTACGTATGTCTGTCCGTTTATCCGCCCGCCTTAATTTTCTTTTTCTCTCCTTCTCTCTCTACCTCTGACTGTCTGTTTTCTCTCTCTCTCTCTTTCTCTCTCTCTCTCTTTCTCTCTCTCTCTCTCTCTCTCTCTCTCTCTCTCTCTTTCTCTCACTTTATGCATACACACACACACACACACACACACATATATGTGTGTGTGTGTGTATACATAGGTGCATATGTATATATATATATGTATATATATATATATATATATATATATATATATATACGTGTGTGTGTATGCATATATATATATATAAAGTCACACGTACACGTTCATTACACGTATATACATACATGCATAAATATATACACAGCTACATAGATATCATCACATGTACTTACTCCTCACCTCCAGCACCACTACCACCAGCACCACCATCACCGTCGCCATCACCACCCCCACCCCCACCCCCACCCCCACCCCCCACCTCAATACCCATCACACCACTACTACGAACCTGCCTCTCCCAACATCACCACAGTTAAGTTATCATCAGCTAACCGAATTGTCAAAACGTTATTACATTGTCACCTCATTACGGCAAACACCACCGCCGTTGCGCCGCCAGCTTCGCATGTACTACCACATGTACTACCACCAGCATTACCACCACCACCACTACTACTACCACTAGCACCACCTCCACTAACATGACCACCGTCATCACGAACCTTCTCTTCCAATTTAGAAACAAACTACCCCCTCATTCGCCTTGTACCGCCCCCTTACACTACACAACCTCCACCGAAACGCCGCCTATCGGTCATTCACATTAGAACAATGCAAAAAACTAACACTAGAACATTTCGTTCGTGTTTCGCGTTGTCTATTTGTGTTTCTTATTTTAACCAGTTTCTTCATGTCCGAGACAGTTTTTTTCCTCCCTTTATTGTACTCCAGGACAAAAATGTCCTTTCCAATATATTTTCTTAAGCAAAAAATAAACATAATTTGATTGAAAGACAAGCAAGATGTCTACAGACAAGGAACGAACGTAAATGTTGCAGAAACATGGGTGTCTCCCTCCCTACTCCACCATCTGTGCATTGTGTTTCTTTTTGTCTTTGTTTTTTTTTCTCCCTAAGGATACAGTCGATCTGTACATCTGATGATTCGGTTTGGTTAGTCTTGCAGGAACTACAGACAGAACAACATCGGTTGGTTGTCCTTCTTGATTCCTCAGTAGTTTAATAAAAGCCAAATTGTTAGTTGTGTCTAAACTATGTATGTGTGTGTATGTATGTATGTATGTATGTATGTATGTATGTATGTATGTATGTATGTATGTGTGTATGCATGCATGTATATATATGTGTGTATGTGTGTGTGTATGTGTCTTTATGTAAATATATATATATGTATATATATACATATGTATATATATGTATGTATATATATGTGTGTGTGTATATATATATATATCTTTGTATGTACCTATGCAAGTATGTGTGATGTGTGCGTATGTGTGATGTGTGCGTATGTGTGTGTCTGTTTGTACATATACATATTATTCTGTCTACATACGTTATTATATCTATATCTATCTATCTCTCTCTCTCTCTCTCTCTCTCTCTCTCTCTCTATATATATATATATATATATATATATATATATATATATATATATATATAAGTATATGTATGTATATATGTATGTATGTATGCCTGCAGTATATCATATCTATTTGCTAGAATATATATATTATATATATATATATATATACACACATACACGCACGCGCGCACCTACTCACGTGCATACACACACAGATATATATTAATTCATGTATGTCTGCTACTACTATTTATCATGTTTATTGGCCAGCATTGAGATCTGCTACCACAACCGAAAATTGAAAATTACCACAATCACCCCCCACCATCGCCACCTGCCGTCGTCACCGCAGCCACCCACAAGTAATCAGTTAACATCTTTGACAAGAGAAACAAAAGACTGCTTCCATTAGATTCAGTCTCCGATTACAGCCATTCTGTGGTCACCGACCGTCACAGTTTCAATTGGAAATCGACGGTAAGGCAACAGGTTCGAAGAACGTTTCCCAGCTGACAGTCCACGTGGGTGCGTGTGTGTGTGTGTGTGTGTGTTTGTACGTAAGAAGCTTACTTCCCAACCATGTGGCATTGGATCTAATTTCACTATGCAGTACCTTGGGCAAGTATCTTCAATAGCTCCCGTGATGATCAAAGACCTACAAGCGGATTTAACAGAAGGAAACCGAAAGAAGCCCGTCGTATATATATATATATATATATATATATATATATATATATATATATATATATATATATATACGCATTCACACACATACACATTTATATATATACATTTCTTTAATTCTTTGAAGTGTTTCAGTTTTAAAGCTGTGGTCATGCTGGGGCACTACCGTTGGCTTTGCTACACCATTATTTGAAACCTCCTTCGATATCAAGCATTTGGTGAATGATGAAGTTTTATGCTGTTGCCTTCATCTGTATTGTCTGCCGTTAGGTTGGCTCATCTGGAGCTCTTGACAGAAGATCCAGTTTTCTTTTGAAGATACCTACGTCCCCACCGTGGAGATCTCTCGGGCATCTTAGAAAAATATTGAAGAGGTGCGGGTCCTTGAAACACATGCTATTGCAGTATCTGGTGCTGTATTTTGGTGGCGATGCTGGGATCTTTGGCACTATGAAGTGGCGTCCTGTTCTACTGTTTGTCTAACTTTCAATGCCAAAGTTTGGTACAAGGCCTTCCAGGATTTTCCGAATGTATATCACTGCATATCTTTTCAACGTTCTATGAAGAAGGGTTTTAACACTTAGCCTTTCCCAGTCGCTGATATGTTGCACTGAGACGATTTTCTTTGTGTAGCTTCGTTGGATTGCTTCGAGTTCCGCCGTTAATTTTATACTGTTTGGTGACCATAGTTGGGAGCAATAGTCCAAGTGGTTGAGGATGTATGCCTTCCAAATGAACATCATAATTTCCTTTTCCCTCGCTTTGAAAGTTCATAGGATCCAGCTACCTACCTAGATGTCTGCATTTTATTAACAAAATAGTAATATGCACCTGGAAAGATGCATCATTGCTCATGTCAATGCCCAGGTCACACACTGATTTTGATTCAGAGATTGCAATTCTTCCCGGGGCTGTGCAACCTGTCTGCATGTTGTTCAGCTTTATATGCTTGTAGGACAGGGCTTGGAACTTTCCTGCATTGAATTGCATATATATATAAATATATGAAAGCGCAATGGTTTAGTGGTTATGATGTTACACTCACAATATAGCGATCGTGATTTCAATTCCTAAATCGGGTGGCCCGTTGTGTTCTTGAGCAAAACACTTCATTTCACGTTGCTGTGCGATCACTTCGACACTCGACGCATTGTACCTGTTCAGACAACATCAATTTGATGTAGAAAGTGAGCCAAAGTACGGTACGAACATTCGATCATTATAAACAAATCAGTTGAGCTGAACGCTCATACATCGTCTTCGACAGAGAGTATATCGCACACACACACACACACATACGACGGGCTTCTTTCAGTTTCTGTCTACCAAATCCACTCACAAGTCTTTGGTAGGTCTCAGATCTATAGTAGAAAGCACTTTCTAAGTGATCATAGTGAAGGCGCGTAGCTTAGTGGTTAGGGTATTTAACTCATGATCGTAAGATTGTGGTTTCAATTCCTGGACCGGGTCACGCGTTGTGTTCTTGAGCATTTACGGTGCTCTGCAAGTGTTAATTATATCTAAAATTTTGAGGTTGTACAATACCGGCGTGGTATCTAAATTATCCGATCCCCGGTCTAACAAGGAGAGCGCTGCAACGACGATGGAAGCCGCGGGTGCGAACCCGGATGAAACCGACTGTTGGTGCAATAACCTGATGTACGTGTATTGCTGGCATTTGCATGGACAGTCGTTAGTGATGATCTTCCTTAGTTACGAGTGGACAGTCCCCGCCACCGCCATCATCATCATAATCATCATCATCATCATCATCATCATCATCATCATCATCATCATCATCATCATCATTATCAACGTCTATGCGGGTATGTATGCGTATATGCGTGTATGTGTGTGCATGGATGTTTGTGTGTATGTATATATATATATATATATATATGTATATGCACGTATATGCGTATATATGAATTTATGAGTGGTCATGTATGTATGTATGTATGTGTACACGCACACACACACACACAGACGTATATATATATATATATATATATGTGCGTGTATGTGTGTGTGTGTGTGTGTGTGTGTGTTTATATGAGTGTATATATGTATTTGTGTATGCTTATGCTTATGCTGGTGTGCGTCTGTGTATGTATGTATATGTGTATATACGGTTGTGTAATTATGTGTGTGAGTAAGTGTATGCATACATGTATGTGTGTGTGTCTGTAATCCGACTGCCATGTCCATTTACTCTTATCAATTTTTCCCCATATTTCGTCATCTAATATTTCCTCACTTTACATTATCTAATTTCCTTACTTCCACTGTATTGCATTCACTCCTAACTTAATCCACATTACCCATTGTATTATATTTCAGAATACATTCGCGCAATCTTTATTTAATAATATCCAACATAA
This sequence comes from Octopus bimaculoides, assembly GCF_046866305.1. Lineage (NCBI taxonomy): Eukaryota > Metazoa > Mollusca > Cephalopoda > Octopoda > Octopodidae > Octopus > Octopus bimaculoides. The sequence continues at coordinate 42,909,515 of NC_142945.1, read as the reverse complement.
TGCTTTATTGATCTATAGCAACTGAGACACTGTACGTGGCCTTAAAAACACGTTTTCTTATCGCTAGCAAACCTTCTTTGTTAATCGCAGAGATAAGGAATGGTTACATAATCAATGATCAAATACACATCTCGCTTTCCTTCAGTGTTGATGTATATTTAATTCCACATTGATTTTGATGGTTTTCTGATTTATGCACACACACACACACACACACACACACACACACACACACACACACACACACACACACACACACACACACGCACACACACACACACAGAGTTGTTTGTTTTTATTGTATATATATATATATATATATATATATATATATATATATATGTATATGTGTGTAACATATACGTCATTATATATGTAGTTAAGTATTCGTTTATGCATGTATCTATACACACATGCAAACACACACACACACACACACATACATCGTTCTTCCTGTTCATTGTTTGGTCATCTGACCAGGTAGCAGTTTTATTGGCCATCTGTTTTTGTTTTTGCATTATCTATCTATCTATCTATCTATCTATCTATCTATCTATCTATCTATCTATCTATCTAATCCTCTCTTCCTCCCTCCCTCCCTCCCTCCCTCTCTCTGTGTCTCTGTCTGTCTCTATGTGTATGTGTGTGTATGTATGTATATAAGCGCACGCATACCAACTTTTATATGTATGTGAGTGCATATATATATATATATATATATATATATATATATATATATATATATATATGTGTGTGTGTGTGTGTGTGTGTGTGTGTGTATACACATAAACATACATATACATATATATATACATATACATATACGTACATTAATATATATGTTTGTGTGTGTAACGTATATGACTATATATTCATACATACCTACATCTATTTGTTAGTATTGCTATTGATCACATGAGTTGAATAATTAGAGATACCCCTCTAATTCCAAGAATAAATTTAATAAATATTTTAATAAGCCTCAAATGATAAATTTCAGTTTTTTTGTTTTCGTTTAATAACTTAATATTACTCTTCAAATTGATATTCTATCAAAATTATTAGTCTTCCAATATATTTAGTTATTTGCAGAAACGATAAAAGAATTTAAAAGTCATATTTACATTCACTAATACTCACGTAGTTATTATAGAGTCACGCTACGTATATACATTAAAGAATGTATATATGTGTTTGTGTGTTTGGAAACGCTGCGAGATGTCAGAATCGTTAGCACGCCGGAGATAAAGTGCGTAGCGGCATTCCCTCCGTTTCGAGTTCAAACACCTCCACTATCCAACTGGTGTTTATTTAATCGACCCTGAAAGGATAAAAAGAAAAGTCAACTTCGATTATAATAATATCGGCAATTTGTACTGATGATAAATAGATACTTTAATTTGGAAGTATTGATTTTGAAACTATAGTCTACGGATAACCGAGGTATTTATAATTTTCACTGGTCTAACCCGCCTGTTTTTGCTCCGCTGAATCTTTCTTTGAGAATTTTTTAAGTGATCTTCCTCTAGCATATTGACAGACCAGTTACTGGTCATTTTTATATACACAAGTGCTATAATCCTTTTAGGATCTCGAAAATTTTTTCCTGAACCTTCTGATTCTTTTAATGTGCTAGTTTCCTGGTATTAAATTGATATTAATTAATATCGAATTTTTGCCCTATTATGTTAATTAACCATAATCACATTTCTCAAAGTTGGTAAATTCAAAGTAGAAATTATTTTCTGCAGAGATATTTCCGGATTCAGCGCGCCAAAACTAAGACTTTTGAATTTTAATCTTTATAATGGATAGAATCACGTGCACGTTTTCACTGCTTTGAGAAAACTAGCACGAGATTCTGTTCGATTATAATAATATCGGCAATTGGTACTGATGATAAATAGATACTTTAATTTGGAAGTATTGATTTTGAAACTATAGTCTCCGGATAACCGAGGTATTTATAATTTTCTTTGAGAATTTTTTAAGTGATCTTCCTCTAGCATATTGACAGACCAGTTACTGGTCATTTTTATATACACAAGTATATATATATATATATATATATATATATATATATATATATATATACTGAGGGTGATAAATTGAATATTAATCTCAATTTAAAATTTGGAAAAAAAAGGCATGGTTGTTTTATATTGACTGTTGCAGAGATGTGAAAGTATGGCTACTACTCGTCTATTTCAAATTAAACTTACCAAAGACAAGGGTCTTCTAGCGCTCCTCAAGTCTCTTAACGCCGCTCTGATGCCCCTTTGCTCCAAAACGTCCTCATCGAGCTCCAAATGGCCCCCGTTGTGAACTTTTGGTTTATAGTGATCAAATGTTTGTGCTTACATCAGCTAACTCCTTCTATCAAATCGACTTTACCTGTGCAGCTGCGCGACGTACTATATGTTAGATGAAGAAATGATCCCAGAGCAACGTAAAATGAAGTGTTTTGCTCAAGAAAACAACACAACAGTCGGTCTCGGGATCGAACCCACGATCTTGCAGTTGTGAGTGCAACAACCTAGTCACTAAGTCAAGTGCCTTCACATAATAATAACAACAACAACAACAGCAACAATCCTTTCTACTATTGGCACAAGGCCTGACATTTGCGGGGGGAACTAACCGATTACATCGACCGCAGTGTTTCACTGCTTTTTAATTTATTGATCCCGAAAGGATGAAAGGCAAAGCCGACTTAGACAGAATTTGAGTTCAGAACGTAAAGATGGACGAAATGCCGCTAAGCATTTTGCCTGGTGTGCTAACGATTCTGCTTGCTAGCTGCCTTAATAATAATAATGATAATAATAATAATAATAATAATAATAATAATAATAATAATAATAATAATAATAATGATAATGTGATATAAATAAAATATCCAACACTTTGGTGCCTGACTTTTGGTGCACGCTGTATGTCACATCTCTTTTACAATAATAAGAAAATGTTAGAAAGTGTGAAAGTTTTATCTTCATCGTGTTGGAAGAAGAAATTGAACATAAATTAAACATTGCAGATTATTTTTCGTTTGTATACCACCAAGTTTCAAATAAGAAAAGAAAAGAAAAGAAAATAAGACAGGAAGGAATGAATGCAATAGTCATCATTAGTCCAATAAATATTAAAACCTTTGAAAAGTAAAAAAAAATGATTAAATATCACTGAAAAATACTAATTATCGGTGATCAAATAGAATTCATTGAATTTTGTATTTGTCTGTACTGAAATGCCCAAGAAAAAATGACAACAGAAGGTAAATAATGAAAAAATAAAATAATATATACTAGAAACTTCGTGAACGCTAAGATTGGTTATATAATCAATGTCGATGCAAACTGTACTTCTTATCCCTATTAGATTATCTAAAAGCTGTAAGATCCTGAGAATATCTCATTCATTTCAACCAACAGAAGATATGGTAGATCGCCCCAAGCAGGAGCTAATTTGATTTGTTTGCTTTTAGATTCGCTATTAAGTTATTTGTGAAAAAGCAGACGACCAATGGGCGTGATGCGGAAACGAAGAATTTAGACAAAAGCGTTATTTTATTAGCTTTTTATTTTGTATAGAGTCTCAGAAGTATTAGAACAAATATATTGAATTTGATTATGGCAACGAAATGCACAACGTTCATTAATATTATGTGGGCAACAACACAACTTCAACAACTTCAACAACTTCAACAGAACAACAGCAATGGTAGCAGCAGCAGCAAGAACAACGACAATAAATTATGATGATAGTAATAATAATGATAATAATAACGATGATGATGATGATTGTAAGTAATGAAATTTCGATGAACAACTATACTTCTACATGTTTACGACATTTACGAATATTTTTGCTTACGTACTGTCAGGCTGTTCTCTACTTTGATTGAATACTCAGCAACACGAAACAGAGAATAATGATCCGAAAACCTTCAGTTTCTAATAAAACTCTACTGTTTATGTTTTGAGTATTTCTTCGTTTCTAAACACAAACTTCCTTAATTTATATACCGCATCTTAATTTGTCGAGCACCGTTAAGAGATGATGCAACAAAAGTGAAAGATGGAAGCTTACAAAATTTCTTCAAAGAATCTCACGAAATCATTCAGAAGGAAGCACATTAAGTATCTAATTTAGAAAACAAGACGGAACTAAATCAAAGTCATATCTGATCTCACTCGACACAAACATATAAGTTACACTAAGAAAATGATGCTCAGCGTTAGGTATTTTAAATGTCTTTCTCACACAACAAAGAAGTGTGACATTATGAGCCTCAAACAACTTCCAAGCAGTATTACAAGAAGATTCAGCAAAATTTCACAATTCAAAACATATTCATATGTTTCTTCGAACGAAACCAAAAATATGTAAGAAACTGGCGGTCGCACACGGCACAAGAGCATTTCCGTTTAGAATATCGCAAACAATCAAGAGAAACTCGACGTTAGTACTTAACATATATCAATTCACAAGCTACAATCCTTAAGTGAACGATTGAGTAGAAACGTCAGTTTCACATTAACCATACATTACACTTGATGATCATAAAAATATTTTTTGTGTCAATAACGGATTAGGAAAGGGAGATAGAAAGGTTGTGTAAAAATATTTTGCAACACATCAATGTTACCATTCAACATATCACTTGCTTTCCTGGCGGAATAATAGTTTATCAGCTACCAATAACATAAATAATAAGCAATAATAAAAACAAAAATTGTAGTTTGATATAGTGAAAAAGCTTTTATTTCGACAGCATTTTATCGCAATTACCGAGTCTGGCATTTATATTAGTATGCATGCTAGACAATCTTTGCTATCTCCAAGATGATTTTTAGTGGTGTGGTGGTGATGATTGTGGAGGTAGTGATGAGGTGTAAAAGGTAATGGCCAAGAATTGTATGATGTAACTGTGGTATCGAACGATGGAGCTGAGCTTTGTCAGTTGATAGTGTTGCACATCTTATGCGTACTTTGGAAGCTGTTCCGCTAAGCAGAGTTCAGTATGTGAAGTGATAATGGACTATTCATTATGCGAGGTATAAATTGCTACGAAAAAAATATTAGAATGGAACTCATCAGCGTATCAAAAAAGTTAAATACAAACCTCACATCAGATTAAATATAATTAAATTCTTTACATATAATTGCAGATTTAAGTACAATGGCATATCGACATAAATTTCGACCATCCATTTATAATCATAAGAAAGTTGCATAGTAACATTTGTAACCGGGTGTTCAGCTCATATTTTGAATAAGAATAACTTAAATGTGCTAAATTCACATTAACAATCCGTGTCTTAAAAGTTTGAATACAATATATAAAAATTATAAAAGGGACAGCAATATTATGTGATTTAATCCATTATGTAGATTAAATTTTAGTCCCAGCATTGCGAGGATTTTTCCAAACCTTATAAATAAGTATTTCTTTGCAGACCATATGTATTTTAATATCTTTAATGGAAATACCATTAGGGTGAGGTATGGTTGCACTAACAATTTCACTTCTTCTTAAGCAAAATATATAAACTAAATTATATTTCTCAGTAGGAACAGGGAAAAAACCTCTACCATGTAATTGCAACAGTCTCAGTATCTGCGTTTCTAACGGCACATGTATTTCTAACACATATCCTGCTGTAGTCTCCATTGAAGATAACCATGAAACAGAAATGCTATATTGAGCTCAATGAAAATTTGGGAGTATATGTGTGTACGTGTGTGCGTGTGTGGCGGGAGTATAAGTGGACATCCAATATGCTAGAAAGAGATCATCAA
>NC_142945.1:42836213-42898713 GCF_046866305.1 Octopus bimaculoides | reverse complement strand
ATGTATATATATGTGTGTATGTATATATATATATACATATATATATATATATACAGCTATATGTATAGATGTATATGTGTGTGTGTTTGTGCTTATGTGTGCATACACACACTCATATATATATATATATATATATATATATATATATATATATATATATATATAAATATATATATATATATATATATATATATATATATATATATATGTACATATATATACATATATATGTATATATATATATATATGTATATGTACATATATACATATATATGTATGTATGTATGTATATATGTATATATGTGTATATGTGTGTGTGTGTATGTGCGTGTGTGACTGTATATATAATCATTCCACATACAAAACGAAATAAAGATGGGCCATTTGTGAGATGCGAGATGTAGCACACGGTTGAAATATGCATTGAATATTTTGGAAGATGAAGAAATTTATAAGATATATGCGTTGTCTTTGATATACCAAATTGGATTTCGTTATATTATGATGTTTCTTGAACGCAGTTTACTTCATACATAATATTTCTTTACATGGATCAAACACATTTATGATTTGTACACACACACACACACACACACACACACACACACACACACACACACACACACACACACACACACACACACACACACATATATATATATAATTTTATTACGTTACAAGTATGCAATATGTACATGCAACTATTAGATTAACTTTTCATACATATATACATAAGTATATATATGCTTACTTATATAATCGTAATGTAAGTGATGTAAACTATGTAAAAATATATTTTATATGATATAAATATCATCTGATGTTGAACTCAATACGTTGAGTATCGTAACTGAATGCGAGTAAGAGTATCTTTAAATGTCATCTTTGCATACATGTTTATAAGAAATTCTAATGAATTTCATCGGCCTTGTAATTATCTTTTACAATGACCAACTAGAGACATCGATGTCCATCTGGTTAAATCTAATGTCCGCCAAACATTACAAATACTTCAAACACCATTTTTAAAAAATCCTACAATGCAACAGTCAAGAGCGAAACTGATAATTTCACATTGTCTTAATACCTTATTATCTAACACACTCACTGGTTCGATTTCCACTAATTTATTACTCATATTTTTTTCTTCCAAACTTTTCTTTCCGTTGGCAGCCTTGTCAATGGATATTGACTCTGTCCGTTAGGAGCTCCAGTATCGGATACAGTCAACATACATTGAGAAGGCTGCAAAAGCAATGAAAATTTTGTAAGAGAAAAACATAAATAATAGATGAGTGGAAATCGAATCAGTGAGTGTGTTAGATAATGAAGTAGTAAGACAGTATGACTATCTCCAGACACAACGTAAGTTGCTTCAACACACGAGTTCGCATACAAAAGATACAAAAGCGAAATATATATATATATATATATATATATACGCGCACATATATATATACATATATATATATATATATATATATATATATATATATATATATATATATATATATGTGCATACATACATACATATATATACATACATATACATACTCACACGCACACACACACATATGCGTAAAGGTGGAGCAATGAGAATTAGTGCTCAACACCGCATTGGTGGATAAAATTTCTTTATTTGTGTATTAAGGTTGCCAACGTTTTCATGTTAAGAAAATATCTTAATATCTTAACAATATTTCAAGTCTATGACATGGAAGAATAGTGTTCGTCTCCATTTTGGATGAAATAAAGACGAACACCATATATAGTGCAGGGCTTGGAGAAATGAAATCCAGAAGTGATCACAGAGCGTCTGATACAATATTTGGAGAGATAAATATGTACGAATGCATATACAAGCATAAATATATTCAAACAACATGCGTGTCTGGAACACTGAAGACAACGAATGTGCATATATATAACAAAACGTCACTTCGATCAGTTATGTGTAAAATATTTGAAGGTCTTCTTAAAAATATATTTAATAACGTTTCAATTAAAATATCTCTTTTCAAATATTGTTATTACATTTTCCTTAAATTTTCATTTCTTTGGCACTTTGGGCAGGTCTTTTTCTCTAAATGTGTGTGCGTGTGTGTGCCTTTGTGTATGTCCCCACCACTACTTGACGTCCGGTGTCGATGTATTTGCGTCCGTCCCCGTAACGTAGTATTTCGACAAAAAAGATCAATATAAAAATTATCAGGCTTAAAAAATATAAAAATATAAAAAATACTGGGGTCGAACCATTCAACTAAAAACTCCTCAAAGCGGTGCCCCAGCATGGCCGCAGTCTAATGACTGAAACTGGTAAAAGACAAAAAGATTAAAGATGCATACAAAATCCACTTACAATCGTTTTGGCATGACAGTTTCCCCAAAGCAGTCGGCTGTCTTCTTTTTCCAGTTTTTCTTATTTAATAACTTCAGTTTATCACATTGTAACACTTTAGCTTATCACACTGTAACATTCCTCGACTCAATCTTGAATATCATATGCTTCATTTTATATTTGTAATCTCATTGCTGTCATTAATCTGCAACTTTACCATTCCTCTATAGAATAGCCTTTCCTGATTATACTCAACACATCTGCATTTTCTATGGTATCAGATATTTCTAGTTTACATCTCCCAGTATTTGAATGAGTCTGAATAGATATATTAAGTTGAATAGATATATTAGCGCCTAAATCTAGCGTAATGCTTTTTTTTTGGTATTTTTTATTAAATTACTTTTTTTGTTATATTTTAAGTCGATATTGGAAGATTTCACTAATCTCTAGCACGCTTTAATTACAGTCTTGTGAATCGCCTGCAAATCCCAATAAGTTTTCTGCCAAGCTGTTGATGTCTTTTGTGTGTATGTGTATATTTTTGACCCCATTGCAATTGTAATTGTCTCTGTGTGTATATATACATGTATACACACGCTCGCGCACGCGCGTGCGTAAAGACACACACACACACACACACACACACACACACACACACACACACACACACACACACACAAGTATATAATGATAAAATGTGGCGTAGGTGCACGACGAAAGAGCATACAGTAAGCAGGAAAAAATAAACAAATGACGGAACGTGCTTATCTCTCGTCACTTATCGGACCAGAAATTATCCCCCAAAACCGTCGCTATGCTGTCTCTCTTCTTTCATCTCTCTGTCTCGCTTGATGTCTGATTCCTCTTGAAGTTGTATATATATTGTGTTAAGATTCGTTATCAATCAATTATCCTTATTGAGAAGAAACAGTCAAAAGTAAAGTAGCACATACAATCACCAAATATCTCCACTACTTAACACCGTCCAAGTTAACCACCTTTACCTTTACAGCTGACATGAAAAACTACGATGAAAAGGCAACCATTTTAATTAAGCAAAAAAGAGAAAAAATTGATTGCTATTAAAACGCGTAAAATTTTGGGGTTAATAATCTTAATCTTTAGTTACAGTTTCTCATTCAAACTACATAATAGACAGAGTTGTCGGATTAAGACAGTAGGGTGTTTTGAGGGAGATGCGGCTGCTATTTCTACCAGGTTGGTAAGCAAGCTACTTACTACACAGCCAGTCATTAGATTGCGGCCATGCTGGGGCACCGCTTGAAGAAATTTTCGTCGACTTAATCGTCCCTTATTCTTGAAGTCTGATAAGTATTATATCAAGCCTTTTGCCGAACCGCTAGATTACAGGGATGTAAACACACCAATATCCCACTGAAGTCAGTTCTGCCTTCCATCGATAAAATAAAACGGTAGTCAGTTAATGAGGGTCAATATAATCGACTAGCTCCGCCCCGTCTCCCTAACATTATCGAACCGATTCCTAAATTAGATAGAATTACGATTATTAGTGGTGGTGGTGGTGGTGATGGTGATGGTGATGGCGATGGTGTTAGTAGTAGTAGTAGTAGTGGTGGTGGTGGTGGTGGTGGTGGTGGTGGTGATAGTGGTGGTTTTAGTAGTAGTAGCAGCTGCAGCAGTAGTAGTAGTAATAGTACATAGTAGTAGTAGTAGTAGTAGTAGTAGTAGTAGTAGTAGTAGTAGTAGTAGTAGTAGTAGTTGTCGTCGTTGTTGTAGAATTCGTTATCAACATCGTTCAGATGAGCTAAGATTTTGCTACGAGGATTTAAAAATATTTTTCAAGTGTAACTTGAAAAATATTGAGACTTAGATAACAAGGTCAGTTGTTATTTAACATTTCTATTTTTATTTTACCGTCTAAATAACAAGTCGTAAATTATTGGATGTATGTTTTTTTTTTGTTATACAGAAACCGCTTCAAGTGAAATTGCATCGGACACATTAAAGCAAATGCCAAGCAAGTAGTAGTAGTAGTAGTAGTAGTAGTAGTAGTAGTAGTAATGGTGGTGGTGGTGGTGGTGGTGGTGGTGGTAGTAGTAGTAGTAGTAGTAGTAGTAGTAGTAATGATGATGATGGTGATACGGTACCAGGCACTGGCTCTCATGGCTTCTGATTGGAAATATGAAGTTTTGTGTTGGTATAAAAGATGAGCTACAGCAAATATTCTTCTCAATGTTACAGATTTGCTTCTCAGTTGTTGTGTCTTAACCAGTAGAGCATGTCCCTTGCTGGCTGACGATATGTGCATCTCTGATCACGAGCAGAAGTAATGGGGGAGCATCATAGACAAGTGTTTGGAGGAATTATTTGTGGTTTAAATAATTCATTATTATTATTATTATTATTATTATTATTATTATTATTATTATTATTATTATTATTATTTATCACGTGCTTTCACTGCACTACCGAGCGCAGCTTTGTGTACCTTGAATATGTACTGTGGTTTGTTGTTTGTGGTGCTCTTATTTTCACTGTATTGAAAGTGCTTTACGTAGAATGTGTGTGGTGCCTAGTAGTGCTATTTTCTGTATGTTATATACATTCGTAAGTACAGGTGTTTTGGTCATGTATTTGCATGAATGGTTTTTTAATCATACCTAAAGCACCTATCACTATAGGGATGGTTACTGCTTTTAGTCTCCACTTTCGAGTTATCTCTATTTCCAGATCTTTGTATTTTGAGAGATTATCCATTTCTTTTAGAGTTACATTGTCATCTGTTGATGCTGATACATCAGTTAGATGGCATTTCTTTTATTTGATTATTTCTGAGAGCTATATCCGGTCTGTTAGCCTTGATTTATCTGTCTGTGTGTATTGACATATCCCAGAGTATAGTTGCTTTGTCACTTTCTCAGACCTTTTCTGGGGTGTATTATTATCATCATCATTATTATTATTATTATTATTATTATTATTATTATTATTATTATTATTATTATTATTATTATTATTATTATTATTATTTTATGCTTGACTTTTGCTTTGCATTTGTACATTATCTATTACTACTCTTATTATTTATATTTATCTTCCCTTCCTCCTATTCTTCTTCTCTCTTCTGCTGCTGCTGCTGCTACTACTACTACTACTACTACTACTACTACTACTACTACTACTACTGTATGCTGCTGCTGTCTTATCTTGCTGCTGATAACGACGACGTAGTACCGATAACAGATGTTTACACTACAATCAGTGATGTGTTAGAAAAACAAACAAATTCAATATCATAAACTGTAAACTGATTATACCAATAAATATTCAAACAACAACATCGAATAGATAAATAAGTAAATAAATAAATAAATAAATAAACAGAAGACACAAACTTTTGGCAAAAGAAGAAATTGTTATAAATATGTTTTTACTTGTCACTGCGTGTCAGATGCAACTTGATTCCAGTTTTTGCTATCGGAATTTATCGTAAAGAAATAAGGTAGAAACGATAATGCAAATGTGTGTTTGGTGATGATAAATGGTTGGTTCGTAAGATCAATGGAACACTATTTATTATTTAGAATGAATATATGAATAGCCGTAAGCAATAATATACGCACACACACATACACACACACACACACACACACACACACACACACACACACACACACACACACACACACACACACATGCAAACCATATTCATCAGTCCGATAAAATATATTGTTTTGACATCGGCTCATCGGGAACACCCATGGTAAAATGAGCCTTTAAAGTAATAGAGATAAGCCGAAATCAAACTTTACATAGGTATGATAGAAAGTGAGTTCAAATAACGATATGCCAGTTGCACTGTGTATATTATGCTTACTGACAAGAGTAAACAGCAGTCTTGTCTCTACTTTCAAATATCTAAACAAGGACAATATTATCTATCCAATATGTTTTATCGGTAACATCTGAGTTTCCGATAAGACATAGGAGAAAGAGAATATTTGTTGAACTAACGATTATGGATTAAATACATTTATTAACTTTCAGACTTATCTTTGAGCGCTTTATTTGAAACCAGACATAGCCTCTTTCAAGTTATCATTCTCTGGAATATATATAGTGATATTTTGAAATAATTTAATATGTATGTTTCAGATTTACATAATGAATAATAGGAAATACATCCATTAGGAACACCTTCCTCAGTTAAAGCATATGTTTCCAGAATGATGTCCTGAGCCGTAACAAAATACTGAAAAAAACCCATCTAATTTTCTTTACGAACACTACTATTTATATAGAATTGGTAAGCAAAAGAAGAGAAGGTGAAATTCCAGAGTGTATCAGATCGTTATATCGGGGTAATACGCAAATAGAAAAAGTGTAATAAAACTGGAAGAGTTCGTAAAGAGCAGGAATGCATTAAAGAGTATGGAATACTGATTACATACCAGTGAAAATGTTTGTTAATACAATCTATACAATCTGTATCAAATTAGTCCGATTGTAAAACGGACTCCTAAAATTTTAGCAAAATCGTATTGAAAGACTAATACATCTCAAAACATTCATATTTTGCATTTAAATATTGTTTTGAGATTTAGATGCTGCTTAGATGCCATCTTGTAACAGTTTTACACGATCTGCACCATTCCAGCAATTTGTATTCTATAGGAGAGTCAATATTGTTCTTTAGATATTTCAAATTAGACAAGACTGTTATTTACTCTTGTCAATATACCTAATAAGAGTGGTGCGACCGGCGTGTCGTCATTTGAACTAACTTTTGATCATACCTATGTAAAGTTTGATTTAGGCTGATCTGTGTTACTTTAAAAGCCCATTTCACCATCATTTACCACTGTTTTCAAAACAATTTATTTCCCAATTTTAATTTTTTTCCCATTTATTATTTTTTTAAGATTAACTTTATATTTCACTTTTCAATTATTAATTTTATAGTTCACTTTTGATGTACTTGAATTTGTTTAAAAGTTAGATGTTTCACTGTTTGTTTTTAGAAATCTGTTCTTGATGGTATTTTACATAGGTTTTTAATATTTTTACAAATGTTTTTGACGTTTTTTTTTCTATATCCGATCTCAACTGTTTTCTTTTCAAATCCAGTTTTCACTGTTTCAAACGTTCTTTTCGTTGTTTTATTTTAAATTTACATTTATTTTTAATAGAGAAAATTATTGTTGTCATAGTTACTTTTGAATTTTCACTTTTAAATTTACTTTCAAGTGCTTTCTTTTTGAAAATTTATTTTAAGTATATTTTTTAAAATATCGTCTGAAATATTCATTTTGCTTCTGTTTCCGACTGTTTTTTAAAAATATGTTTTTGTCTGCCCAATTACATCAAATTTCAAGAAACATTTAAAAAAAAATTATTTTGGAGCAGTTGTTTTTTTGAATTTTATTGCTTCTTGTATTTACTTACAAATCAACAGTCTTTTACTTCTATTTTTACCATTTGTTTGTGAATTTGCTCTTAAACTTTGCTTTTGATCCCGTCCACAAAAGCTTTGGTTTGTGTGCGTGCGTGTGTGTGTGTGTGTGTGTGTGTGTGTGTGTGTGTGTGTGTTTAAATTTATTTTTATCCGTTTTCAAACTTTGATTATATTTACCTAAAAAATCTCAAATATTTTTAAACATTTTTTTTCAAATTTAATAATATATATTTTTAGAATTTAAATCCAAATAAGAAATTTATAAAATTGAAAATATTTACATATTTTGCCTTTGCTTGAGTCGTATTTATAATTAAAATTTTGAAATTTAACCTTGGATATATTCACACATTTCATTAAAAAATTTAAAATTCAAATTTAAACAAGTATCTCATATATCTTTTAATTCGATTGTTTTTTTTAATTTTTACTATTCCATTGTATCTTAACTGTTTTCTAGATGTAGTATGGCCGAATGTTAACGAAAGAAATTGTGTTCACTACCACGAAATTGTAAGTTCCATCCCACAGCACGATATATTGAGAAAATGTCATTTTCTATTACCTCACACGGACTCATGGATTGTAAGGGAAATTAGGCTGACGGAAATTCTATAGAAGCACGCCGGATGGATTGTACCCATAATTTTTTCTATTTTCACTGGTGTGGGGAGGATGGCAAGTCGATTATATTTACCCCAATGCACGACTGGTACTTTGTTTACAGAAACTGGAAACATGGAAGTCAAAGTCGACTATGGCGGAATTTGAAACCAGAACTTAAAGCCGAAAGGCACGCCCCTAAGAATTGTCTGGCATGTTATGTATTCTATTAGCCCACCACCTGATTGTACTCATAATCAAAAAGGTACGCCCTCATCATACACTATGTCACACTGATTCTACTCAAGAATTATTTGAAAAGTACAGGTCAGTGTTGAAATTCCAGCCAATTACATATAGATTCAGGGGCAAGTAATTCCGAAGATCGAACAACTGACTCCTCATCGTCGAGCGACGGAGATCCAACATTTTATTGTTTTTATCTTCTGTTGATATTTTTAATTATCATAGATAATTTAACTCATTCTTTGACAATTTGGAATTAATTGAATATTGTATTTATAGCATTCGAAACAAGAAGTCTTAATTTTACATAAATTTTATTTCCTCACTGTACTTTATTTTAATGACTTTTCTATTCTAATTTATTTTCATATCTTGATTTAGATTAAGAGTTCTTTGTTTGGCTTTTCATGAATCGAACATTGTAATCTGCGATCGACATGTTTAAAGAGTAAAAGGTGGTAGCCCACGACAAATACTACCCCCGTACGAAACCACCAATCCAACACACACACTCTCGTTCTCCCTCCGTTGCTTCCTCTTACACGCACACAACACACGCACACACACGCACACACACACACACACACACACACACACACAGAAAACTATATCGCATTCCTCGTCCGAGTCGGAACCTCTTGACTTGGCAACCTGACCATACGGTGAATAGGCGAAGTCTAGGAGAGTAAAGAAAAAGAATGGAAAGAAACGAAGGAAAACATGTATATGATTCCAACACAAGCAACAAAGCCATCCCAAACACTCCCAATCTAACAACAGCACAGCATCAACTTACAAACCATCATTACCACCATTTTCACTATCAGCAGCAAAAAGAAAACGCATAGGTACAACAATAACGACATACACGCAAAAACATCACTTACAAACAAACATACAAACCCAACAGCAACAGCATTATTTAAATACACAACGCCCAGAAATACAAAGGGAACTAATTTCCAGTTTGTGTTCGACAGGAAAGAAAAACACTTAAAAATAGCAAACACTGAAGACTTTCATAGCACAAAATGAAGTGGACATAAAAACGGAAGAATTTTTAACCCGAAGCCTTTCGGAAGTGAGGTCGATATTGCCTTTTATCCCTTCGGGGTCGAAAATAAGTACCAGGTGAAAACTGGGGTTGGTGTAATCGACTATCCCCTTTCCTCTGAAATTTTAGGCCTTGTACTTATAGGAGAAAGGATTATCATAATTATTATTGTTGCTATGCTTATTATTATTATTATTATTATTATTATTATTATTATTATTATTATTATTATTATTATTATTATTATTATTATTATTAGGCAGCGATCTGGCAGAATCGTTAGCATGCCGGGCGACATGCTTAGCGGTATGTCGTCTACCGCTACGTTCTGAGTTCAAATTTCGCCGAGGCCGACTTTGCCTTTCATCCTTTCGGGGTCGATTAAATTCAGTTTCAGACTTATCTTTGAGTGCTTTAATTTAAACCAGACTGGGGTCGATTTAATCGACTTAATCCGTCTGTCTGTCCTTGTTTGTCTCCTTTGTGTGTAGCCTTTTGTGGGCAGTAAAGAAATAAGATAGATAGATAGATAGATAGATAGATAGATAGATAGATAGATAGATAGTTTCAAACAGTCTAATTCTATAATATACTTTATATATATATTAGTGAATGTACCTCATTGATAAACATCAACGAGAGATGTATTTCGTGGCCAGTATTGAGTTTTAATATTTCGGATTCAGTTTAGCACGCCGGGCTAAACGCTTCGCGGTATTTCAATCTGTCTTTATGTTCTGAGTTCGAATTCCACTAAGGTCAACTTTGCCTTTCATCCTTTCGGTCTCGATAAAATAAGCACCAGTTATGCACTACGGTCACTCAAATCCCCTTCCTCGAAATTTCTGGCCTTGTACCTAAATTTGAAACCAATATTTCGCATTCAATTTAAGCTGGCAGAATCATTGGCACGCCGAGAAAAATGTTTAATGGTATTTCGTCCGTCTTTTCGTTCTAAGTTCAAATTCCGCTGAGGTCGACTTTGTCTTTCATCCTTTCGTGATCGATAAAATAAGGGGTTGACATAATTGACTTACTCCTTTCCCCGAAATTGCTGGCCCTGTGTCAAAATTTGAAACTATTGTTTTGGATTCAGTATCTTTACCTTGGGTAAATATGAGTTTTAATGCCTGATAGTGCTTGTGCACTATGGACAGATTCCATCAAATTCTCCATATGTGGGGAAAACGCTTCTTCAAACTTTAGAATTTGTGACACACAAACGTATCTTATTGTATTTATAGTGTATTTTACTTTGTGTAAACACAACTAAACGCAAATGTATTTAGCATTCTGTTGCTTTGCCTGATTCAGATAGACAAACAAACAGACAGACAGATAGGCAGGCAGACAGACAGGTAGGTAGGTAAGTAGGATGTTAGGTAGGAAAGTAGGTAGGTTAGTTAGTAGGTAGGTAGGTAGGTAGGTAGGTAGGTAGGTACGTAGATAGATAGATAGAGAGAGAGAGAGAGAGAGAGAGAGAGAGAGAGAGAGAGAGAGAGAGAGAGAGAGAGTCAAACAGCAAAAATGATTGATAGAGATAGAGAGACAGATACAAATATAGTTGGAGAGAATGATATATTGTTTTTGGATAGATAATTAGATAGGTAAATAGACGGATAAACAGGTAAATAGACAGATAAACAAAGATAGATAGATAGATAGATAGATAGATAGATAGATAGATAGATAGATAGATAGATAGATAGATAGATAGATAGATAGATAGATTGATAGGCAGGTAGATAGATATGTACGTATCAATCAATACATAAAGAGACAAACAGATAAATACATAGATACTCCTTATAGATAAATTGATTACAAAATAATTGGATAGGTAGAAACAGAAAGGTAGATAAATCGATAGAAAGAAACAAATACGTATATAGATAAGTAGATAAATACGTAGAGAAATTGATAGGTAGATAAGCAGACAGGTAGGTAGGTAGTTTGATAGATAGATAGATAGATAGATAGAT
Organism: Octopus bimaculoides; assembly: GCF_046866305.1. NCBI lineage: Eukaryota > Metazoa > Mollusca > Cephalopoda > Octopoda > Octopodidae > Octopus > Octopus bimaculoides. The sequence goes on along the minus strand of NC_142945.1, from coordinate 42,887,050 downwards.
AGATAGATAGATAGATAGATAGATAGATTATTTGATAAGGAACCGAAGGAGTATTTGTAGTGTCAATGGCCTACAGAGACCTTCCAAAGCATCTGAGATTAATGTCGGTGATATTCGGTCTGTGATATTTGCAGGCCAATGTCTCGAGAAAAAAAAAATCTCGACAAGGTCGGAACTGCAGACAATGCAATCACTGTGTTGGTTCTACTGGAGGTCGGTGTCAGACAGAGAAGCAGCGAGGTGTATAGACACAGAAATAATAAATACATATAAAAAATAGTTATTAAATAAAATCAGAAAATGCATGTAAAACCTGATGGATAGAAAATATTTATGTAGTATAGTCAGAGAGAGAGAGAGAGAGAGAGAGAGAGAGAGAGAGAGAGAGAGAGAGAGAGAGAGAGAGAGAGAGAGAGTGAGAGAGAGAGAGGGGGGAGAGCGGGAGAGAGAGAGAGGAGGGGAGAAAGAAAGATTTTGAGAAAGACAGAAATATAGACATGCGTATAAACTCAAACGCACATGCACAAATATACGTGTTCGAATCTATTTACACACACACACACATTTCTTCCAGGTAAGGGCTTACTGTGAAGACCTGTGTTCACACACACACACACACACACACACATATATATATATATATGCATGTATATATATATATATATATATATATATATATATATATATATATATATAATTATTACAAATGAAAAGGGTAAAGGATTATCAATTTATTAATTAATAAATCAATTAACAATTAATAATTTTTACCAAGCCCATCGGTATGAAAGCACCATTATTGGTGGAGAACTTATTTAAAAGCTCATATATATTTATAAACATAATTAAGGGATCAGCAAATATTTGCTTCACCATATACCGAAGTTCAGAAATAGCAGCTAAAAAAACTGAGAATCCCACAGATAGCATCACTTGCTATCTGTGGGATTCTCAGCTTTTTTAGCTGCTATTTCTGAACTTCGGTATATGGTGAAGCAAATATTTGCTGATCCCTTAATTATGTTTATATATATATATATATATATATATATATATATATATATATATATATATATATATATATATATATATATATATATATATATACACACACATACACATATATACATATACATATACACATATCTATCATTATACCTATTTATCTATATACGTATACATATATAGACGCACATATACATCCATCAATCTGTCCAGCTCTTATCTATCTCTAAATACACATATATGTACACACACACACACACACACACACACACACACACACACACACACACACACACACACACATATATATATATTTACATACGTACAATCAAACACACACACACATACACACACGCATTCATTCATTTATTCATTCATTTCATGTATAGGAATGAGAATTAAAGAAGAAAAGATCAAATGAAGATACGAAAGTAAATACTGAAAAAAAAAAAGAAAAACATACTCAAAAAATCACATAAAACAAGACAAAGACAGAAAAGAAAGAAACAGAAAATAAATCCGCCCACGATTGGTCGACAGAGAACAATGGTAGCGATGAAAGTCCGATGAAAAGCAAAGAAAATTCTAGTTTAAAATGAAACTAGAACTTTTATGATGACCCGTGATTGGTGAGGGTCGAAGAATGTAATTAACGTTTTGAAGCATTCTATTTGAAGACGGCTGATGTGTGTGTGTGTGTGTGTGTGTGTGTGTGTGTGTGTGTGTGTGTGTGTGTGGTAGGAGAGGAGGAAGCATACGACTGCTAGAGATGTAAGTGGCAAAAAGATATGTAATTGCACAACTGACTCTCCGTCGATAACGACGACGAGGGTACCAGTTGATCCGAATAATCGGAACAGCCTGCTCCTGGTATGAATCTGCAAGTGGCTGAGCATTCGGCAGACAGGCGAACCCTCAACGTAGTTCTCAACGAGATTCAGCGTGGCAAAGAGTGTGACAACGTTGGCCCTTTCCAATTACAGGTACCACAAATTTTTGCCAGCTGAGTGAACTGGAGTAACGTGAAATAAAGTTATGAAGTGTCATTCTCAAGGTCATTAGATACAGTGAGGACAGTGTATAAATTATCCATACTCTAGTTGCCTTTTTTTGTATCTTGTAGTGTCTGTTTTACTAGTTGTCCATGCTTGAATTTTCTTCAATCACGCAAAAAAATTATCTAGATTTGTATGAATTTCTCAGCAACCTCCATTCTTCATCTTTCCGTTCACTTTCCCCTTCCTGTCTCTCATTCTCTCTCTCTATTTCCCAGTCTTTCTCTTTCTCTCTATGTGTCTTTCTCCACTTTTCTTTTTCTCCCTTCCATCCTTTCTTCTTTCTCTAGTCTGTTCTCTCTCTCTCATCACCTCTGTTTTCGATACTAACCATTCCACAATGTTTTTATATTCCCATGATTCTATTCATACAACTTAGCATATCTTGTTAAATTTTTTTATCTGACCTGCTACAAGTCACTTCATTCTCCAACTTGTCCTTCTCTTTGTTCATGGGTTAACGACCAAACAATCATCCATTTCCTCTTAGTGTAACACTTCACACAATCTTCAAAGGTTTGCTCTTCAATTTCAGCTTGTTTCTTTAGTCGGAAGAACTCAGTTTAATATGTTTGCCGTATACTTGTCGCCCAGTTTTGGTTTCAAATTCGAGCGCACTGAAGCGAGTGTTCACTTCTGTTGATTATTGCATCGATGTTGCTATAAGTTTCAGGCAACAGGTAACAAAAGAGTAAGATTTATCTTGTCTTTATCTTGTCCTCTGCCTTTTGGCTGTGGTTCGTGTCCTACATTTCTCATATATATTTTAAGATATAGGAATTGAATTCGAAAAATCGAGTAGAACCTTCTGTAAACTATCCAGACAAGAATCCAACTATCATATCACCAATTCAATTAAATTGTACTTTTACTAGCCCGCGTTACCAAAAATCCAGAGATATACAAACAGCATTATTTCCTTTGCAAATAAACCAAGGCGAAGTAACATTAATGTTTACTTGCATCTCAAGTCCCATGCGTACGGAAAACCCACTTTTCCCGTCGAGGGCTTATATGCCTCAATATTAGATTATTTTCTTTAGTCAATACATTGTGATTGCTTATAAGCGATTATTTACAGAATTGTCATTCGTTACCGCTTCTCAATCCATCGCAGAAAACGCACTTGCATGCTTGTCTCAAAAGCACCATGAAATTATAGTTCTTAAATCTAACGGGAAGAAGTAAGTGGATACACCGATGTAATGGTTAGCACACTTATCGCGAATATAAAAGGTGTTGATTCAAGTCCCATGCATACGGAAAACCCCCTCTTTTCCGTCGTGGGCTTATATGCCCCAATATTAGACAATGTTCTTTTGTTAATACATGATGATCGCTCATAAGCTTACAAAATATTATTATTATTTACAGAATTGTCACTCGTCCTCGCCTCTCAATATAATATAATATAATATAATATAATATAATATAATATATATATATATATATATATATATATATATATATATATATATATATATATGGGGTTGTCCGGAAAGTTCATCCCGACTTCTAGTCGTTCATGTTCCAACACGTTAGAACATGTCAAATTTATCGACACAAATAATATGCTTACATTTCCGTTTAGCGCACACTTTAAATTATCTCTTGGGAAAGAAAGTTTAAAATTATTTAATTCGTGTCAACTTTGCATTTCTATGTAAATGGAAGATTATAAGATGCATTTTAGACCCTCGATGCATTTTTTTAATATCGCAAAGGCAAAAATGCCTCGCAAGGCCAGAAAAAAGATATGCACTGTGTACGGTGAAGGTGCTTTAGCTGACAGAATTAAGTTTAGAGTTGTTGATCGTAGCCTTATTGAGGAAGAACGCTCAGGTAGACCCCTTCTTCCACTTCAGATGACGATCAAATCAAGACATATATATATATATATATATATATATATATATATATATATATACAGAGAGAGAGAGAGAGAGAGAGAGAGAGAGAGAGAGAGAGAGAGAGAAAGAGAGAGTTGATCTGCAGATGAAACCACGACATTCCGGTGATCTAATGAGTTAGCTTTCATTATTTACATTGATTTGCGACCATACTATTATATAACGCTGAAAATACATATTGATGCAAATATATAAATATAATTTATTCCATACTGAAAGGAATCCTGCCCGAAGAAGGTTATGAAACGGCCGTAATTGCATGGAAGTCAAGTGGATACATAAATGTATCTTCACCTCTCACCACTCCTAACTGAAAAAAATTATTGCTCTGATTTTTCTGGAACACATTTAATACATTGCACTACGTTGTATTTGATAATGAGATAAACTGATAGCTGATCCTGAATGGGAATCTTACTGTGATAACCACATTATTCTCTCAATCCATATTTGACACAACTCTTTCATACACATATATGTGTGCGTGTTTATGTATATTTGTATAATAATTTAGTAATTTAATATATGGAGTGAGAAGAACACAGAAGAGGAAAGACGGAGAGAGAAAGTTTGTAATCTAAAAGCATGAATATTGTGAGGATCCAGAATACATTGTAATTTAACAGAAAGTAAATAAATATACCATCTTGTACGCGACTGACACCTTCGTTCAATGGTGCATTACATAATTGTTTGTTGCACAGAAATCTAATAGCTAAATGTTCAATCTACATATATTTTGTACATCGTATAATCATATTTATTAATTCTCAACAATAAAACAGAGAAATTTCTTTGTTTGTCATATTTCTGTTTGATGAAAAAAACAATTTTAGGAATGAGAAAGTGTAAATTGAAAAATTAGCATTCTGCTACAGAATGTATGTAAATTATTACAGCTTGAAAGTAGCGGTGAAGTTGAAAAATTTGTAATTTGGTTTAAATTCTTCAATAATTTTCTAATATTATAAAGCGAACCGCATATCAAAACTGTGAAACTGTGCTTCAGTATTCTAGAAAATTTAATATGTGGAGAAAAAGATGCTTTCTGAAACAATTTATTTTAATATTTCAAGCTTGACTTCTGATTTTCTTAAGACTCTTAATAAATACCCACTTTTATCAAATTCCCATGTGGTAATTATTGCTATATAGCATTCAAATTTTCCCACTTTCCAATTTGCGTGCTTTATTTTTCCTTCCCTGATGTTTCTCTTTCTCTACATATATATATATGTATATACACATTTGTACATACATACGGACATACAAATCTTCATGCGTAGACACACATACACACTCATACAAACATATATAAATGCATGTATATATGAATTATATGCTTAATATATATGCATGTAATATTTGCCGTTGATCCATTATCTTCGTTGAAATTGTTTCACTCGAAATAAACTTCTTCAAATTTATTAATTTATCTCACAATAAACGTTACAAATGTAGAGTGTTATATTCCTTAATGTAAGAGATGACACTACCATTGTTACAATGTACATCAAAATACTTCGTGTACGTCCTGCCTCTATCCGCCCATACTTGCTTTTCGAGTTTTCCAAATGCAACACTTTCCTTCCCTATTCGATCGTATATCTCTGCATCAAGACTACCACCTCCTGACAGTGTGCTTCCTAGGTAAATAAAGGTGTCAATGACTTCTAACCTTGTTCCATTCGCAAAAATGTTTGGTTCAGAATATGTTTGTCCTGGCAATGGAGTAAACATTACTTTGGTTTTTCCCAGAGTAATTGTGGATCCTAAATGTTATATATATATATATAACGTGTGTAAAGACATATATTTACAAAGTACATTATTTAGGGTGTTTCTTTTTGTTATCGTGTAGGATAGAAGTATATATATATATATACAAGAATAAGGGCAGGGAATCGTCAATTAATAATAGAATTAATAATTAACAATTTTGCCAAGTAGTTCAGTATGAAAAAACCTTTATCGGTAAAACCATTTATCATCATAAATATACAGGGATTAGCATTGAGTTGCTTCTCCAACATACTCAAAATTTAGAAATAGCAGTCAAAGAACTACTGATTCTAAACTACAAATTTTTCTCTAAATGGATGGCGATATTTGTGGCACACATAGAACAAAAAACCTGAGGGGAAAGCATAAACAAAACAAGTCTTTAGTTAATCGGATACGATCGTTTCATGGTTAAGGGAATGAAAATTTCCCTATTCCAAATCATCAGTCCGATATTCTGATAAATTTGAAAGTGTCTCTAAAAAATTCACGGTAATCTTTGGCCATGCGATATATATATATATATATATATATATATATATACTTCTATCCTACATGAACATGATAACAAAAAGAAACACCTTAAATAACGCACTTTGTAAATATATGTCTTTAAACACGTTATATATACACACACACGCACACACACACACACGTACACTTAAGAATATGTGTGTGTGTGTATGTGTGTGTCTGTGTTTGTTTGTAGATATGTATGATAATGTTTTGTCATGTGTTTGACTACACATTTCCTTATATATATATATATATGTATATATATATATATATATATATATATATATATATATATATATATATATATATATATATATATATATATATATATATATATAACGATGTACGAAGTTTTATATATGTGTATATATGTCAGTGGATGTCTGCGTGTATCTCTGCATATGTGTCTGTGCGTAAGCGTGCGTAGTTTTCTAGTTTTGGTGTATCTTAATGCTTCACAAATCTTTATTTTTAAACATTTTCTGTTTCGCCAAATTATTCTTATATATTTCTATTATTAAAGGAACTAATTAACTTCAAGTTCATTAGTTTCCAATCCAAAAATAAAATCAGATAACTATTTATTGAATGCTCTGATTGATTCTGTAATTAGAGGGTAATTAATGCTTGGCCTTTTAACATCAAGACTATCCATTAATGGGTGATACAGCTAATTAGCTGAGCTTCAAATTAAGGTTGTGTGGCACATGTACTTTGTTTAAATGTGGCACATGTACTTTGTAGGTTGTGTGGCAAATGTACTTTGTCTGACAGGTGGAGTCTCTAGCGCTAGGATGTGGAGTAGCTACGAGTAAGGAGGTGTAATAGCTACTAGTGACAGGTGGAGTCTCTAGCGCAAGGATGGGGAGTAGGTACCACTGGTGGGTGAAATGGCTATCAGTGGCAGGGAGAGTCTCTGACACTGGAGTGTTAAGTTGCTAAGACTAGGAGATGGAATTTCTATCACTAGGATGTGGGAAACTATCACATGCGGGTAAAATATCTTTTACTGAAAAGTGGAGTCGCTACCACTAGAGGGTGATGACATTGCCACTGTGAGATGAAATAGTCATCACGGGGAAGTGAAATAGATACTACTGGGATGTGACATAGCTACCACTGGGAAATGTAGCAGTCAGTGTATCAGTGGGAGGTAAACTGGTTATACCGTAACGTGAAATAGCTATCTAGGGAGGTGAAATATCCACTCCAGATGAAGCGGTACTCCAGAGAGGTGAAATACTTGTTGTAGGAGGTGAATAGCTCCCACCGAAATTGAAATAGCTACCGTGGGAAGTGAAATGTCTCCACCAGGACGTGAAATTTCTACCCCAGGAGGTGAAATAGTTACTCTAGAATGTGAAGTAGCTTCCCCAGGTCGTGGAGTAGATACGTAGGAGGGGAAATAGCTACGCCAGGAGATGAAATAGCTAACCCAGGAGTTGAAATAGCTATCTCTGAAAGTGTAGTAGCTATGCTAGGTGGAGGAAATACGTAGCCCAGGAGATGAAATAGCTACCCCAGAAGGGAAAATATCAATCCTAAGAGATAAAATAGCCAATCTAGGAGGTGAAATAGTTACACCATAAGGTGAAATAGTGATAAATTTGAGGTGAAGGAACTAATATTCAGAAGTGAAATTTCTATCACTGAGAAGGGAAACAGTACACTAGAATTCTACACTGCCATGTCTGTAGGATCAAGTACGATGCGGTTTTTGCTACACATTCTGACGAAACATCACTGTATAACTACCCAACGAGAAAGTACCCACTAGATCGCTAGACCCGCAAAAATCAACAGCCAAGTTTCCCTGAATTAACACTATATTATCTTAAATAAAGCAGCAAACTGTATAAGGTAGTAATAGAAAAGGTAAACGCAGAGAAAATAAAAGAAGTCATGCCTCGGGCACTTTTGTCATAAGTTTCTTTAGTGAAATGTGACCTAGGGTTAAAGAGCAACAACAGCAGCAGCAGCAGCAGCAGCAGCAACAGCAACAGAAGCAGAAGCAACAACAACATGTAATGTTTAATTAAAAGCTAATTTCAGCAGCTTGTTGGGTCACCCTGTACAGAATGTCATCCAGGTTATTATATAAAGAGAACCATTTACGCAACCATATTGATTACATATGTTTCAGAAACGCAGATATTTCACGATCGATATGAAAGGTAGTAATTTTAGAAAGCTTCAGTGGCTTCATCTTTTCTTTTTTTTCTCGCCCTTTCAAAGCCTAGCCAGGCTCATGGGCTCGGTTTTCCCGGTTTCAATAGCGTATGTGTCCCCCCCCCCACCAGCTGGATGGGTTGCCAGTCCATTGCAGCTTTACTCAAGAAGCAGGAAGGAAGAGTGAGAGAAAGTTGGGGCGAAAGCGTACAACAGGGGTTCACCACTATCTCCTGCCGGAGCCTCGTGGAGCTTTAGGTGTTTTCGCTCAATAAACACACACAACGCCCGGTCTGGGAATCGAAACGGCGATCCTTCGACCGCGAGTCCGCTACCCTAACTACTGGGCCATTGCGCCTCCACCAGTGGCTTCATACAACCAAACAAAGAAGACATCATTCACATCCCTGTTCCATGAGAGGCTACACCTCTGCTCTTTTCATCGGTAGCACTGCAGAGGTCACTGCCCTTGCTACCGGCACCGAAACGATCACCATTCCCATTGGTGCTGCAAGATGGAGATCCTGATCGCAGACTTTAGTTTTCGGAGATGCTCCTTGCCTTGATGCGCGATGACGAAACTCTACAGGATAAGATTTGGTGGTCAGATGAAGCGTGCTTTAAATTAAACTGCCACATTAACTGACCCAATAGCTCGTATGGGAGTCATGAAAATCCACATGTGATATTAGAGAAAGAAGTTAACCTCTTAGGAGAAACTGTCTGGGCTGCGATTTTATGCAACGGGATTATCGACCCATTCTTCTTCGATGAGCCAGTCCCTAGAGAACGGTACCTCAACATGCTTCAAACCTCCTTCTTTCCTCAAGTGCAGGAACAAAGAGACATTCGCTTCCAACAGGAAGGGTCTCCAACCCACAATGCGCATGATGTTCGTGAATGGCTAGACATCAATCTTAATCGCAGATGGATTGGACGGTGTGGACCGATCGAATGGCCGGTGCGTTCACCCGATTTAACCCCTATGGATTTCTTCTTGTAGGTTGTTCTTAAAGACATGGTATACAAAGTGAAACCGTGAACCATTCCTGATCTCCGTCGAGTTATTAACGAGCAATTTGCCACAATCGACGTGGAACTGTGCCAAAAGGCTTGTCGCAGAGTTGCTTCGCGATTGCTTTCTTGTATCGGAAATAATGGAGAAGAGTTTGAACAATTTCTTTCGTTGTTATCATTGTTGCATCATAATTTCATTCGTAGTTATTATTCATCATTGTTTTATACAATAAAATTAATTGAAAAACCTACAATAGTTATCAAAATAAGAATCGGGCGAAACTTTTTGGACACTCTGTATATATATTGAAAGAAAGAAAACGGAGAATAATGGACGTATAAATAATTTATTTGTATGATATAAAGATGTTGGAATTTGTTGTATAAAAACAATACAAATAAATTATTTGTACGTCCATTATTCTCCATTTTCTTTCTTTCAATATTAATATGTACTGCTATGATAATCCCTAACATATCGTTGAGACTTTCTCTTTATATGATAGTGATTAATCAGTGGAGCTCTTGGATTATATAATCCCTAATGAGGACCTGGCATCCTCGAATTAACTATATATATATATATATATATATATATATGTATATATATATATATATATATATAAATGGGTGAGTTGCGTACTAAAATAGTGGAATACATAGATGATATTAAAAGGATTAAGATTTAAATGAAAATTGTTCCACACAACAAAGTTTTTCAATGAAAACAAAAACGTAAAACGTGCACCCCTGTATAAAACAGGTAAATCTTTCACTTTCCTTCTAGCTGACCCACTGACAAAGTTTTGGTTGACCTGAGGCTAATGGAGAAGTCACTAACCCAACGTGCCACGCAGTAGAACTGAACCTGGAACCACGTGGTTGGACGCAAGTTTCTTACCACACAGCCACACCTGCGGCTAAGCAGAATTGAGCTCGATTCTGGTGGGAATTCAATTCTTTAAGTACTGAACATAACGGAATACTGGTATGTAGTGAATCAGATACTTTTACAAGTTTATCACACGCACACATATATACACACACATACATACATACATACACATACATACACATACATACACATACATACACATGCATACATACATATACACACGTGACCTGGAGCACGTGTTAATATTGATTTTTATAATTGATACAAGAATTTTTGTTTTGCTTTGCTTGACGGATTAAGCGTCTAATGGATTTAGTGTTACTCTCGTTCCAGACTGCTAATTATTTTGGTTTCCTTCCCACAAAAGGATGACAGGCGATACCCAGTCTAAAGCGATTCGTTCCGGGAACCAAACGTAGCGTAGCTTTTAAAACTTTCCGACTGTGAATTAAATAAAATACTAGTCACTTACAGAGATCAGTTTTAATATCCGACAAAAAGTTTATTGATGAACTTGTGCCAAAGTTATAAATGAATATCTTATTTATTGAAAGAAACATATTATACTGTCCCGATGGAAGACATCTTTGCCAAAAAAGAAGACATAAAACAAATGGAGAGGTGACAGATTTTGAGGGCAAAAGTAGATGTGGTTTGGAAAGGAGGAGAAAGGAAAGTCGGTATTATTAGTGGAGGAGAGATGAGCCGACGTGGACGAGAGCAACTGGACAGAAAGGGAGAATCGCTTCACCAAGTTAATGCCGCCTATTTATCTATCTATCTATCTATCTATCTATCTATCTATACACACAAACACACACATATATATATGCATACACTTATCTACAGTATTGAGTGTATGCATATATATATTAGCGCTTTCGTTCGCCTTCGAACTTGTCAAATAATTTCACAATTGAAACCGCTTAACAATCGTTGTTGATGTGTTTACGTCCCCGCAAACTTAACGTTTCGGCAAACATGACCGATACAGTAAGTACTAGACTTAATAGAAAATAAGTACCGAGGTCGAGTCATTCGACTAAAAATTCTTGAAGGCCGTGCCACAGCATGGCCGTAGTCTAATGACTGAAACAAGTAAAGGAAACAATATATATATATATATATATATATATATATATATATATATATATATGCGTATGTATGTATGTATGTATGTATGTATGTATGTATGTATGTATCTATAGGCGCAGGAGTGGCTGTGTGGTAAGTAGCTTGTTTACCAACCACATGGTTCTGAGTTCAGTCTCACTGCGTGGCACCTTCAGCAAGTGTCTTCTACTATAACCTCGGGCCGACCAAAGCCTTGTGAGTGGATTTGGTAGACAGAAACTGAAAGAAGCCCGTCGTATATATGTATATATCTATAAGTATGTGTGTGTATATGTTTGTATGTCTCTGTTTGTCCCCCTAACTGCGTTTGACAACCAATGCTGGTGTATTTACGTCCCCGTAACTTAGCAGTTCGGCAAAAGTGACTGATAGAATGAATACTAGGCTTACAAAGAATAAGTCCTGGGGTCAATTTACTCGACTAAAGGCGGTGCTCCAGAAAAACAGAATAAAACAGAATAAAAGAATATGCATGCGTCTGTTCGTGTCGTACTTGTTTCTGATGTGAATGGTGTGTTAGCTAAAATAATAGACTACTTTTGGTAAAGAATTTGCTTTACGTCTAAGTTACGATGATATATAGACGTCACTCAGTTGTATATCATTGATTATCATCGATCAATGCTTACATAACCTTATCTCTATCTATTATAGCAATAACTGTTATCGTGTATAAATATCTAGTGTATATTATTAATTGTTATCTATCATATTACTTTCGAGTGTATTATCTAGTTTGTTTACTTATCTGCTATCATATTTAATTCATCATATAATACAACAACGTACACATCACTTACATAATCAATTTGTGTGTGTGTGTGTGTGTGTGTGTGTGTGTGTGTGTGTGTGTGTGTCTGTGTGTCTGTGTATCATTATATCAGTTCTGGAAAATCGAGCGAATTTCTTACAGAATTCCTGATTCTGGCACTTGGTCATAGTAGTAGTAGTGGTAGTAGTAGTAGTAGCAGTAGTAGTAGTGGTAGTAGTAGTAGCAGCAGCAGCAGTAGTAGTAGTAGTAGTAGTAGCAGCAGCAGCAGCAGTAGTAGTAGTAGTAGTAGTAGTAGTAGTAGTAGTAGGAAATGTATTAGTAAGAGCAGTTTCATTCCTGAGTAAGAATGTTTGTATTAAGGAGTGTCTCTATCTTTCTCATTCACTCACTCACTCTCTCTCTCTCTATCTCTCTCTCTCTCTCTCTCCCTCTCTCTATCTCTCTATCTCTCTCTCTCTCTCTCTATCTATCTATCTATCTCTCTCTCTACCTATATATATATATATGCACACACGAAGGGTGTTCTGCTGAAAAGTTCTTGGCTTTCGACAAAAGGAAATTCAGGAGGATTAATTAATTAATTATGGTTTTATTCAACATATTCCCTTCTCATATTCACACACTTATTGCAGCGGTCCCTCCATTTTTATAAGTCCTGTAAATGAACGCGGAAGGCCATCTCTTTAATCAATAAACACTTGCACGACTGGCAAATCCTGCTCTTGACAAACAAACTCTACTGCAGCTCTTACACATATTTTTAAACAGAAAAGTGTCTGCGGTTGTAGTTAAGTCTTGTCTATGAAGCGCTCATTACAAGATAGATTATTCAGTTCATTGAGCTTCAGATACTTTACATCTATTGTAGATCATTTGTTTCCAAATCGATCGATCTTGCGTCATCTGCTTCCAGTCGTCAACTTTCACATTAAGAGCCTTAAGGTTGCCTTGACAGTATCCCTAAAACGTTTCTTAGGTTTATGACTCGGACGCTTGCCATGCTGCAATTCCCCGTAAAACAACTGCGTTTGAAACCTGTCATCCTGCACCCTAGCAAGGTACGCAACCCAACGCATCTGATTGCGTATGAGGATCATTTCAATAATACTGTGACACCGGATCAAGCTGATCACGTCACGGCAAAATGTGACATTGTTTCAGGCATATCCATCTGGTTTCTTCATCAATGTTTCTGAACTGAAGATGAGTGTTGGGCTGATCACTTTAAGTCAGAGACAGAGATAACCTATGCAATGGAAACACCCCATCATCGCCTGCCCCAAAAGAAGGCCAATGTCGTTTCAAGGTCTTATGGAAGGTAAAGGCCTCAGTTTTTGGAATGCAAAAGGTATCGTGTTTATTGACTATCTTCAACAGGGCCACACAATCAATGGACAGTACTATTCCATGTGTGGGTATGTATAAGTACGTGGAGAGCATGTATATGTGTGTAACGAGCATATATGTGTATATATTTATTTCATATTTATACAATATATGAAATAGAAATGCTCGTTATTTACATATATGCATTTAGTGTCTTAGTTTCAACAAAATTTCATGTATCTGTGTTTATGTGTGTGCGTGTGAATGCATATATACTCTACGTATAATAAACACACATGTAGAGAGAAAGACAGAGAGAGGAGGATAGTAAAGAGAGAGGACAGGAAGAGGAGACATAGAGAGACAGAGAGACCGAGAAACTGACAGGCAAAACTGGAAAAGGCATAGCAATAAATTACATTACCAGAGACAAATTCTATATTAACAAAGAAATAATTACGAAAAGAAAACACAAACGAAAGCAAGAGATTTTGGCTTGGTCAGAAAATATGATTAGTTCGGAACACATGTACAATTTGTTGTTCTTTTGCTCTGTTGCCAATTTTTGATAAATCCGTTTTCCTGCGTTCTATTAGAAAGATTAGACCTCCTTGTCTACGTCTTCGTCTCGTTATTTTCCTTTCGGTTGTATTGCTATTGATTTGGCAGATATGTTAGCGTAATGTTTTACCACCCTCAGTACGGTGCTTTTTATAACGTCTTTTCCAAGGAACTATCACATCTTTTTATTTCATAGTCTGGTGTTGGTAGTATTAAAAAAGCCGGTTACCCTTTTTATTGTCTTACTGACAGATTTGACATCGGTGGTATTTTTATTTGACCTTTGAAAATTATTTGGTTTCAGTGAGTGACTGCAATGCCTCCGCAGACGGATAAAAGTTTGAGCAGTGCTTTAGTATAATGTTTGCAGATGTTAATCGGACAAACAGTTCGATATTGATTTTCTGCTCTATCGTCACCGGTATTATTCACTAAATTCTAAGGTTACGTGTCTTTAATACGAACAACCACTGCGACATATTGAAAAAAAAAAAAAAAAGAATAATCCACTAAAACTTTGTTTTCAGAAATATATAACATACAAACAACATAAAATTAAGAAATACAAAAATAAGAACCAAAATATTTTATAGCATACTCCTCCAAACTTGCCAGAATTTTCCTAAATAATAGTAATAAGCATTTTTTACGAAGGTGACACACATCTTGAAATATTCAATAGCAGAAATGTTAAAGTGATGTAAACTTGTATAAAAATTTCGCTGCTTCCATATATACATACATACATACATGCATACATACACAGAAGAAAGTATCCAGTACGAACTTGCAAAACTCTTCTTCACTCTGTGATTATTACCACCGGAGCAAATGACAATGTCTAAAGAGAGTTCAATTTTCTAAAGTGATAGCTTTAAGTGCAACAATTCTTTTGCAAACAGCAGTGAAAATAGAAGTTGTGTAGGGCTTAGTAAAAATCCCTGCAAGATAAGTTTCTATCAACATAGGTATAGATTTAGACATCCGCACCATCCAATATATTTTGAGTTTAATGGATGATAGTATTAACAATTATAAAATTAGTAAGTTCCGTCTATCAATGAACACGTGCTGCTATACATTAGTAACGTCTAAATGTATTATCTATATATTTGCCTAATGTAGCGTTGCATGTAAACAAATGAATATGTACGTGATCTCTGTAAGCTACAATGGATATGTGAATATGTGATGCATTTTCAAAAGCTTTTTCAGCGATCGCAGCACATTTCAGCAATTAATATTTCAATGTCTTCACAAATATTTAAATTCATATATTGTCACAATGATTGTTTACTTATAACGTTTCACTAGCAGGCAGACACATATTTTTGTCCATGTTGTTTACACTGTGAATAGCTACTAGATTTCATTCTCTGTCATCACTCAAGTAAATAACCGATCTGAAATCATACAGAGCTGTCAGTGCAAACCAGCGATAGAAAATTATATGTTTTAGTCACAAAGATTATTTTAAATAGCAAACTGTTGCAAGAAACAACAGAAGGCCTTTAATAAAACAAAATACCGTTTTGCACCATATGTAAATGTTACGGCCCATTAAGCTTTTCATTCTAACGAGGCCAGGTTGCATCCTGACCATGAATCTTGGACAAACCTCTGCTGCCTAATCTTGTGCTACTCTTCACTTTGCATCCAGTACCTTCCTGGGCAGTTAACATACCTCAGAGTCAAGATATACTGGATGTCATAAACACATCAGTCTGACACAATATATGCATAGTATTTAGAATTGTTAGAAAGTAAAAGAAACCTGTCGTATATATATATAATTATATATATATACATATATATATGTGTGTGTGTGTGTGTGTGTGTGTGTGTGAAGGCGCATGGCTCAGTGGTTAGAGCGTCCGGCTCACAATCATGAGATAGTGAGTTCGATCCCACGAACGAGTTCTGAGTTGTGTTCTTGAACAAGATACTTCATTTCACGATGCTCCAGTTCGCTCAGCTGTAGATATGAGTTGCGATTTCACTGGTGCCAAGTTGTATCGGCCTTTGCCTTTCCATTGGATAACATCTGTGGCGTGGAGAGGGGAGGCCGATATGCATGAGTGACTGCTGGTCTTCTATAAATGAGCTTGCCCGAGCTTGTGCCTCGAAGGGGAACATTTTAGGTGCAATTCCATAGTTATTCATGACAGAAGTTCCTTATATATATATATATATATATATATATATATATATATATATATATATATATATATATATATATATATATATATATATATATATATATATTATATATGTATATATATATATATACATATATATATATATCAGCTACTAATCTGAGTACTCACACACACAATTATATATGAACAGGGCAAATTTGGCTATTTTCCGGTCGATTGAGAAAATGACGAGCAACCTTAATCGATTTTCAAATCAATTCGACCAGTACCAAAGAAACGGCCAGCCAATCTATTCATGTACTTAACAATTACAGTAGCTACGAAAAACAGGAATTTCTAATTTGCATATTAGGTTTATTCCGGGAATTTTGCGACGTTTTTAAATGAGGCAGTTATAACTGTCGTAAACAATTGTAATTTTAGCATATCTTTACTCGAATCTAATAAGCTGAACTGCCGAACGTTGTTATTCCTGATTGAAAGAGACGCCAGTAACAGCAGTTTAAATACACTCTACTAAATACTGCTTTTGAGTTATGGAAGATGAGCAGAGCATCTGGGGGTTTTTTTTGTAAGGGGGTTGGAATAAGTGGCCAGGCAGAGCAAGCTGGGAAGCTAATGATGATCCCCGTTTTTGACAGTAAGGGCATCATCTGCAACTACCGGGTTTACTCTTACCATACTATCAACAAAGGTTAGTTTCTGGAAGTTTTTAGGAAGTTAAGGGAGACATTTATTCACAAGGATCCGGAGCATTTGCATCAGGACTTTGCACCAGTCCACAGTTCCACCCTCGTAAACGACTACTTGACAGAAATAAGCATCAACACCGACCCTCACTTTGAATACCTTCCAGACCATGCACCATCTGACTTTTATTTGTCACAGAAGATGAAGGTGGCTGTCAGAGAACCCAGGGACACCATTTTGGAGAAAGTCGACGGGACTTTCACGAAGTCTCTGGAGCGCTAAAACATGAACAGTGAAGCAGTGAAATCAGTGGATCATACACTGATGGAGATTAGAATTTTGTACTTCTTCGAAATTAATAAATATATCTCTTGAAAAAGTCTGAATTTCTGAAATGCGTCTTGTACACACACACACACATACGCAAACATATATATAATATATATAAATATGTTCATTATAGATATATAAATTTATATATATATATATATATATATATATATATATATATATATATATATATATATATATATATATATATATAAGTTTATATTTTATCATTTTTATCATATTTTCACAATGGATATATAAAAATACAATTCTTCAGAGAAAAAATTTATTGTGTATATCACCATTTTTATGATCTATATACCTTTTTTACAGTAATAATTTTCTTTGAAGATTCATAAGATATTTCAAAGTTTCCTTTATCAAACTTTAATCTAGCTAAGTTCATTTCCATAGTGCATTATTTCGACATATATCTGTCTTTCATGTTTTTTAAAAACCATTTTGCCGTCCCTCTTGTGTTCTAAAGTATTTTAGTCATTCATCAGATTGCGTCAGTGTCAGGGAATATATTTCTGCAAATGTGTGTGTGTTTGTGTTTGTGTGTAAGACTGAATATGGGTGAAGGTGTGTGTGTGTGTATGTATATGTATGTGAATATTCTAATATGTATGAGCGAAGAAAAACAAAACGGAAACGTGAATAGGAAGACAAAGAACGTACACACACAAACATACACAAATATACAAATATATATATCAACACACACACACACACGCACACACACACGCGGATATACGTATATATATGCATATATATGCATATATATATATATATATATATATATATATATATACACATATACATATATATGCATACCTATATATATATATATATATTTATATATATACATACATATATATGTATATATGCTATATGTATGCATATATGTATGTATATATATATGCGCGTATATATATATATATATATATATATATATATATATATATATATATATATATACACACATGTATTTACGTATGCATGCATGTATGTATTTATGTGTTTATGCATGCATGTATATATTTATGTGTCTATTCATGTATGAATGCATCTATGTGTAGAGATTTGTGTGTGTATATAGATGCATATAAACACACAGTGATATACACACACATTCACACACACACACATACGCCCGCGCACACATACATACATACAGGCGCGTACGCACACACACACACACACACACACACACACACATATGATGTTCTCTCTCCCCTGTCGAATTCGATGTATGAGGGGACCAAGCAGTTTTACTTTCCTTCTTTTTCTTTTCTCGTCTCTTTCTTTTTTGCCTTCTCCCTTGTTTTTCATTTCTTCTCTTCATTCCTCTTTCTCTCCACTTTTCTTTTCTTCTTTTTCTCCTTTTTTTTCTCCCCCCCCCCTCTCTTAGATACACACACATAAAAGTTGGTATTTTTCAGGATAATCTTGATAGAAAGTAGATTAAGCAAATCCCTTGGACTGCCCCCCCCCCATGTATACTTACATACATATATATGTGTGGTAGGAAGCTTGCTTCCCAACTACATGGTTTCAGGTTCAGTCCCGCTGCGTGGCACCTTGAGCAAGTGTCTTCTATTGGATTGGTGCATAATTATTGCGGCTTTTTTATACACCAACCCAATATTAGAGGCACGGCCCGACCAAAGCCTTGTAATTAGATTTGATAGATGGAAACTTAAAGAAGCCCGTCGTATTTATATGTACGTGCTTATGCGTGTGTTTTTGTCTGTTTGTCCTCGCCACCATTGCTTGATAACTGATGCTGGTGTGCTTACATCCTCGTAACGTAGTGGTTCGGCAGAAGAGACCAATAGAATAAGCACCAGGGTTACAAAGAATAAATCCTGGGGGTCGATTTTTTCGACTAAAATGCTGTGTTCCATCATGGTTACATTCCACTGACTAAAACAAGTAAAAGAATAAAAGTATACACACACACACATATAGTATAACGAAATTTTATTTAACAAAAATTGCACGACAAATTGTTTCGTAACTAAGAAACAAGTAAATAATTTATATTATTATATTTAATCATAAATGAATTACTTACATGCCTGCATGTAATATAAATTATTTACATGCTTCTAGGTTACGAAACAATTTGTCTTGGAATTAGAATATTTCTTTATTAAATAAAATTTCATCAGACTATTTCTGTCATTTGTGACGATACACTCGTTAGTGTTTTCTACTGTATAGCACTATTTATTCTATATATTTCGGAGAATACTACATTAAGCAGTTTTGATGAGTACTACCGGATTAATTGAATCCACAGACTGTCATTTAAATCTATCTATCTATCTATCTATCTATCTATCTATCTATCTATCTATCTATCTATCTATCTATCTATCTATATATATATATATATATATATATATATATATATATATATATATATATATATATATATATATATATATATATATATATATGAGAGTATTGTAGTTCGCTTGAAGCATTGTGTATTGTTTAATAATATGTTTTGAATGTCACAACAAGGACACAGGAAATGTGTCAAGGCCAACAGGAAGCGGTCTAGCTTCCTAGGGCTAAATAGCAGCAGTATCATTCCCTTAACGGGTCTGTCACATTAAGTTTACAGTAAACAACTGCTTTATCGTAACACTGCTGCTTAAGTCTCTCTGTGAGATTTATAATTAGATCATTTATATATATATATATATATATATATATATATATATATATAATAATATTATTAGGGACAAAATCCAAAATTACAGGTAAAAAACTCAATTAAAATCAATTTATAAAAAATTAAATTGAGCCTTATAGATAAAGTATATATATATATATATATATATATATATATGCACGTATGTATGAATGTATGTATGCATGTATGCATTATGTATGAATGTATATATGTATGCATGTATGTATGTATATGTATGTATGTATACAGGTATTATGTATGTACGTAATTACATATGTATGCATTCATATATGTACGGATGCATGCATGCATGTGTTTATATGTGTATGTATATATGTGTTTGTATATATGTATCTATTTATGAATGTATATATGCATGTATGTATGTAAGCATGTATGCATGTATGTATGTAAGTATGTATGGATGGATGGATCTTCATACCGAAAATTTGTCCCAAATGTATGCTATAGGTTGGACCTAACTGATGGTACACTAGTTAGCAGTTAGTGTTGCTGAATGGAGCGAGAGATTAAATCTACCACCCGTGTATGCCACACCGGGACTTGAACCCTCAGCAGTAAGAGTCGGAACGTCCGTTCCAGAATACTTCAGAATGATACAAGAATCATTGACCTTCATCTAACCAACATGGGAATTCCCTTTCAATCTGAAGGATAAATTTGCATATTGATGTCTCAACACATACAATTATGCATTTATGCACGTGAAAACCAATACACAACCACTAACCTCATTTATATAGTCGCATAATTGATTAATTAATTAAATTTAGATCCATTATCTGTAACTTAATTTACCTACCTTCAAGAGGGAATCTCTAGTGCGTCTTGCATAAACAGGAGTATATTTACGTGAAGTATGAAACAAAACCACCTTTAATGAAAATCACTTTGAAATTCCGATGTATTGTGTATGACTGGAGTAAATATAAACGCTTGATCACGCGAATGCGCGCGCACACTGACACAGAAACACAGAGACACGCGCACGCACATTGACACAGACACACAGAGACACGCACGAGAACATACGCACACATGTATGTAGGTATGTAGGTCTTGTTTGGTTGTATAAATAATATAAATAAAACACAAATCATGAGTTTGTCTCTCTCTCTCTCTCTCTCTCTCTCTATATATATATATATATATATATATATATATATATATATATATATATATATACATATATATATATATATTAGCAGTATAGCCCGGCGCTGCTCGGGATTAAGCTAGGATTATTAAATGATTAAGTGCTTTATTTCAAACCAAAATAAGTAACATCGACATCAGATTTGAGCGAAATCCGTTGAAATTGGTTTGGCTGAAAATGGTTTGCTGGCAATTTGATTGGGAAATCCCATAAGGAATCAGTTTATTGGTTATTTTCAGTCATTGACTCTTTTTTTAAATGTTGCATTAGAGATTTGCATAGGAGAAGGTTGATCTGAAGGTTTGCATTGGGGATCTGGATTGGAGTAACTTAGGAAAGCTTACCAACAACCTTAACCAAAAAATAAGGGGCCTGTCCCTTCTAGGTTAACTCTAACCCTAACCCTAAACCCTAACCCTAACGCTGAACCTAAAACCGTAACCCTAACCCTAATCCTAATCCTAACCGTAACACCCTAGTGGAAATCGTGCGGGTCTTAATCTGAAAAATTACCAAACCGTTTTTGTGGTCCGAAAAACGGGTTGGGGGGGGGGGAACTGACAAATTGTTACATACGTTTTGTTTCATAGTTGTGAAATATAAACAAAACTCTTTCGCTGCCAAGGTAGTATATGTGCGTATGTGTGAGAGTGAGAGTGGGGAGAAAGATGAACGATTTAAAATAAATAAATGATTTAAAATAAATATATTTTAATTGTTATGTGAGAAAGTATATATAATCTTATAATAGAATATAGTGTCTTTCAAAAACATCTTATATTTGAAACTATATCTCATGTTTAAGAAAAAAAATGCATTTTACTCTGTCTTCTTTGGCTACATTTTCTTTCGTAATACGCTTTGTCTCCCTCTTCCACTTGTTCGTTCCTTTTTTTTTTTTTTGTTAGACGCTGTCTTGGTGAGAGAAATTTTTTTCCTTAGCCGCATTGTCTCCCTCTTCCACTTTTTCATTTTTTCTGTTTTTTTTAGACGCTTGGCTAACACTCTGTTTCTCCCCTCGTCACAAACACACTATTTCTTTCTTTTTCTCTGTCTTTCTTTCTTTCTTTCTCTCTCTTTCTTTCTTTCTCTCTCTCTTTCTTTCTTTCTCCCTCTCTTTCTTTCTTTCTCTCTCTCTTTCTCTCTCTCTTTATTTCTTTCTCTCTTTCTTTCTTTCTTTCTCTCTCTCTTGCTCTCTCTCCTTCACGCGCGTACGTACAGATTTGACTTCGCCATGTCAAACTTCAAAATTGGTAAGAGTTTATCGATTTTTACAGCTATACGCGGGTGCCTCTGAGAGAAAAAGTTGACAAAAACAGAGATAGGGTCATGACGAATGTCCTCCTAAAATTGGAGCGACATGCGTGCTAATTTGTGGACGTGCATAAACTACATTCACATACACACACACACACATCCTCTCTTTTATAGATATAGATATATAGATATATATACATATATATCTATATCTATATAAAGTGAAGTATATTGCCACTTAAATGTGGCTGACCCCTAGGGTGGATGTTACTGTTGCTTTTAGCCCCAGGAGGACAGTAACATCCACCCCTAGGGGTCAGCCACATTTAAGTGGCAATATACTTCACTTTATCGTGCAGTTACTGTTAATACCTAATTTAGAGAATTAACATTGTATATCTATATATATATATATATATATAAACATAAAGGCGGTGCTCCAGCACGGCTGCAGTTAGATGATTGAAACAGATAAAAGAATAAAAGAATATATATATATTGTTGCCGAATTGAACCAATAAACATAAACTAAAAGCAGCATCAGCAGCAGCAACAGCAACAACAACAACAAATGAAATGTTACATAAATGCTAACAAAGCAAAAGACAATGCTGCGAAAGTAAAATCTCGAAAAAATAAGAAAAAATAGAGAAAAGTAAACCAAAACACTGTAGTGAATCTTCCAATTTAAAGGAGATTGACTTGACACAAACGTTGACTTATAAATACTAACATAATAACAAAGCAGATAAAAAAATGTTCCACATTAATTCGGTTGAAAGAAATTTTCTAATACGAGGAAAACAAAAGATTTATCTGGAAAACTTAAAGTGAAGCAAAATTTTCTTGCGAGTTAACTACCGGTAAAGCATACGGTATGAGGAAGAGGAAAGGTCGTGAGTGGAAAATGGATTACATGAAAATACATTTATCGTAGAAGCGACATGTTTCTGCTATTGAAATTCTTAGAAACGAGATTACTCAAGCATTAAAAGTACTCTTGGAGGGAATTTCAGAGAGAGAAAGAAGAACGGAAGTGATGGAAATATAAGCTTACATACGAAGCAAATGGAAATTAAGGTGCTTTTAGACAATGTGTTAGTTGCAGTACAGTTCAATGAACTTTTGTGCAATATCTACACTTGAATGAACTCTGTGCTTGATCATGTTTTCGGAGTATGTGTCCTTGACATCAGGCTGACGTACTAACGACTATGTACTTCAATTTAGACAATCAATAACGTTGTCCATTCACTTAATGTCAGAAATGGACTCATTCAAAATATCCTTAGTTAATTGTTGATGAAGACGCGAGTAATTCTGTTTAGCAAATGGAGCAGACATGGCTACGTGGTTAAGAAGGAAGCTCCTTGCTTTGCAACCACGTGGTTTCGATTTCAGTACCACTGCGAGGCATTTTGAGCAAGTGTTTTACACTACAATACTCTATCGACCAATATTTTGCGAGTGAATTGAGAAAGGCACTTTGTTTCACTTTACTATAGTTTACATCGCAGTAAATGACTACCGGAGTGCTGGGAATCATTAACACCCACTTTCTTTCCAACTGTCGTATCCTGCTCAGGTCAACGGCCAAATATTCGAGACCAAGCTGTGTCTTAGGCAGCGGAACGGCATATGGTTGTGGCTAACAGCTAAGAGAAGAACGGGTGCAGCCATGATACATTCATGATGATGACAACCAGACCAGAACCCGTCGATAAGGTTAACAACAAAGATGGGTCAGGTCTGAATTATGCCGACAGACAGAGGGCGGCTGAAAACCAAGGGAAATGTTGAAATCTGAATGCGACAGCTTCAACGAATGCTCCAACGACCACACGGTCAGGAGATAGGAAAGTTTATATTTCTGTAATTAAGGAACAAATATACGTGTAATATATTAAGCAATAATTAATAAAGAAAAATCAATACAACAAATGAAATATTTAATTTCTTAATATAATTCTTGCTATAAGTACCTGAACATTAAGAAATATATTTTTATCTCTTGCAGACCTCATTTAACGATTGACCGGAATAATTTAATCAAAGATCTAAATCGATGAAGTACCTTGATCGATAAAAACTGAACTAGGATTAGACGGTAGCTATATGGACAATATGGCAACCGTCAATTATTCCTCAGTGCTACCCCGTTTAACACTACTAACCTAATATATTAAATTCTACCAGATCGCGGATGTTAAAAAAAAAAATAGGACATCAGAAAAGCAATCTCATAAAATGATGCTGACATAGCACGAACAACCGACGGCTTCTATCTATCTATCTATCTGTCTGTCTATCTATCTATCTGTCTGTCTGTCTGTCTATCTATCTATCTATCTGTCTGTCTGTCTGTCTGTCTGTCTGTCTGTCTATCTATCTATCTACAACGTTTCGGCTGATATATCCTCCAGCATTCATAAGGTGTCTTGAGGAAATTTCGAATCTGGGTTCTCATTCTTAAGGTATTTTTCGAGGTTGTTGTTGTTGTTGTTATTATTATTATTATTATTGTTATTATTATTATTATTGTTATTATATATATATATATATATATATATATATATATATATATATATATATATATATATATATATATATATATATATATATATATATATATATATATATATATATAAACATAATTAAGGGATCAGCAAATATTTGCTTCACCACATACCGAAGTTCAGAAATAGCAGCTAAAAAAGCTGAGACTCCAACAGATAGCATTGCTATAGTAATGCTATCTGTTGGAGTCTCAGCTTTTTTAGCTGCTATTTCTGAACTTCGGTATGTGGTGAAGCAAATATTTGCTGATCCTTTAATTATGTTTATAAATATATATGAACTTTTAATAAATTCTCCACCGATAATGGTGCTTACATACCGAAGGGCTTGGTAAAAAATGTTAATTGTTGATTTATTAATAAATTAATAAATTGATAATCCTTTACCCTTTTAATTTGTAATAATTATATATATATATATGTATGTGTGTATTTATGTATGTGTGTATGTATACACTTGAGTGGACAAACGAAATAAAGGGGCATTCAACATATGGAGGTAAATATATTATTATTGTTGTGGAAGGATTCCGACCATCCACCAAGTGGACTGACTCAATGTTATAAAATAAAAAACTGTGAGCTATTGGCAGTTCGTGTTGGTAAGCAGTTCACCGTGAGCCGTTGATAGAGAGCGATGAGTCTCGTGTAATAGTAATAGTAGTGCGTTGTGTACATACATTCTTTCCTCCGGCTTCGTTATATTATATATATAACATACCAGGATATAAAAGTACCGACGCGTTATTCGAAGCTTGCGTTGGACGTTTAAAGTTTTTGTTTTGGTACGAAACCAAAGAAAGCACCGTTTAACATGGAGAACTTATTAATAACGGGGTGCAGTTGTAACAGCAACAGCAGCAACAATACAGCAACTACACCAGCAGTAACAACAGTTACAGCAGCAGTTACAACAGCAACTACGACAGCAGCAGCAATAAAACCAGCAGTTACTGGAGATAATGTTGAGGAAGTCTGAAAATAACTTCAGTTTCGTACTCGCCAGACAGCGTAGCAAACTCAATTGAAGAATTCAGTTCTAATCCTCAAGAAGGGATTACCTTCTCTGCATATTTTAGAATATACGAAGAAATCTTCAAAGGAGAACGCAAAAATTGGGCTTGTGAAGCCATGTGCGCAGAGCCCGAGGATTGGATGAAGACACCATTTATATAAAATGCTGTCTCAGTTGTTTTTCATCGCATGAAACTATCAGTACATCGTAAATAATATATACTCTGTTTATTAAATAATATCTAACTCTCACAAAATAGAGTACTCTTTGTTGATCTTAATATCTCAAAACTGTACACTATATAAATATGTGTGTGTGTGTGTGTGTGTGTGTGTGTGTGTGTGTGTGTGTGTGTGTGTGTGTGTGTGTGTGTGTGTGTATGTGTAGGTACACGCACAGATGTATGAGTGCCGGTCTCAAAAAGCTAAAAAGTGAGGATGAGAAAGAATTTTAAACTGAAAACCGATCACAGACTCAACTCACAGCTCAATTTTGGTCAAGACATAAACTGACATACAGGACCATCCTTGCACATATATGTGCATGTGCATGAGTGTGTGCGATGAATGTGTGTGTGTGTGTGTATGCATGTGTGTATGTGTGAGCTTGTGTGTAAACACATATGTCTATATATTTACAAATATGTATTGCAAATTTTCCTTTTATCATTACTTGCCACATAGCACCTAACTAAATACATATAAAGCACTCGGACAGCTGTTCAATCACACACACACACACACACATACACACACACACACACACACACATGTTGGTAAATGTTGACAAACTGATACACATAAATATATACTTATATATATATATATATATGCACGCACACACACACGCACATATATATATATATATACATACATATCTACATATAAACATACAGGTGCATATACATCTATCCATACATTCAAATACACATACAGTAACATACACATATAAACGCACATACATATATATATATGCACATATATACATATATCCTATTCACACGATAAAAATACACAATAGAACCAATATACTGTCTCTCTCACACACACATATATACATTTTATATATCTTCATACAGGTATGTATATATATATATATATATATTTGTGTGTGTGTGTATGTATACAATCATGTGTATATGTATACATATATGTGTGTCTATATATATATAGATGCATATATATATATATATATATATATATATATATATATATGCCTGTATGTACGTATATAAATACATATATATATGCGTGTGTACAAGAATATATATATACACATATACACATATATATATGTATGTACATATATGTATGTATATATATTTATGTATATATATGTATGTATATATATATATATATATATATATATATATATATGTATATATATATATATATATATATATATTATATATATATATATATATATATATATATATATATATATATATATATATATATATATATATATATATATATATATATATATATATATATATATATATATGTACAGATGTATACATTATAAATTGGTCATCTCTTATGTTTTGTTTATCTCTCAGTTTCTCCGTATTGATCGGTATAGACCAATGCAGAATTAATGGAAAGTGTACACGCAGCACTCGTCTTCAGAGACGTTATATACCCACTTCTCCCACTACCCACTTACTACTTGTACCGCTTCCACTTTCACTTTCACTCTCACATCACCATACCTATCAGGAGCAGCACTTATTAACGTATATTTTACACCCTCTTTAACGATAAGCATGTATGCCTACATATATAGACTCATATAAACTCACACGTATATTCGTATGTACAGGCAAATAGAGAGACACACACACACACATACACACACACACACACACACACATATATATATAATTAGACCTATACATATATGCGTTACATTAGTTATAAGTATCTGTATATACATATATGTGTATATATATATATATATATATACATATATATATATAAATATATATACATATATATATATATGTATATATATACATATATATATATATATATATATATATATATATATATATATATACATATATATATATACACATATACATATATATATATATATATATATATATATATATATATATATATATATATATATATATATATATATATATGTATGTATGTATATATATATGTATATATATAATTTATACATACATATATTAACTGTACACGCAAAACTACACACACACACATATACATATATATTAATATATACATTTATATTATGTATATATGTAAACTTCCATATATACACCATACACACATGCACGCACATACACACGCACACACACGTAGACGCAAGTACACACACATACATACACACACATACACACACACGCCGAATTGGCAAAGCTAAAATGTGTGTACACATCTAAATAGGTGTAGTGAGGACCCAGCATTGTATTTCTAATCATTTTATACAGAGTTTTGTTTTGTCCTTTTTTTTTCTTTACCCATGCGGTCGATAATAAATCTACTGGACTGGATAAAGCTGAATCGATAAGCTAAGCATGCAATACCATCTTCTATGTAAACACCTCTTCCTCACGAAGAACCTTTGTCGCTAACCTGACAAGGAGTCTGATAAAGATGGCGTCAAAGTTATTTTTATATCGGTCGACCATTTTGATGTCGCTTTTTAGCCATTTCCACCAATGTGACTTCATACGTATGCACGCACACATACCCATATGCAATCATATACACATAAGTAGCGGTTATAATTACACCTGTCATCTATCTATCTATCTATCTATCTATCTATCTATTAATATAACTCTCTCTCTCTCTCTCTCACTCTCACTCTCTCTCTCTCTCTCTCTCTCTCTCCCTCTCTCTTTATCTATCTATCTGTCTATCAATCAGTCTATTTCTGCCTATCTCTCAATCAAACTGGCTATATGTATGTATGTATGTATGTATGTATGTATGTATGTATGTATGTATGTATGTATGTATGTAAATCATGATTCAGTTCTGTTTCAAAATTTCTTGCCAGAAAGTGCCGGTTTCTAAACCTAACCGAATTTCAACATCAACAACTGGGAATTTTTATTTGTATGTATGTATATATGTATGTATATATGTATGTATATATGTATGTATGTATGTATGTATGTATGTATGTATGTATGTATGTATGTATATGTGCAGATGTGTATGTTTTGTTTTATGTATGTATTCTTATGCATATAGTTGCAGATCTAGACACGCTCATATATATTTAAATGATAAACTTCTGGAAGGTTTTACAGATTTTTACAGTTCCAATGATGGATTGGATCTGTTGTCTTCGAATTAGCTTTCTCCTTTCTGGTTTTGAGAAGCCTAATTTCTCAGGATTGTTATTTAGGCAGTGTGTTAAATATCCCAGAGCCCCGATAATTACAGGTATAAGCCTGAATTTTTTAATCTAGATAGAGTAACGACAGATTGCTCAATAGCCCAGCGTAGATATTCTCTTTTTCACTGATCTTTAGCTTTATATTAGCATCCGATGGTTAGCGACCAATCAAGCAGCCCAAGTGTTAGTATGAGTACTGACACTGCAAACACATTGTAGGACACTGTTTTATTGAATGCACAGAGTTGAAGTCCAAATTTCTTTATTCGGCTGATATAATTTTTAGTGTCATGTGTTTTGTTACAGGTACCATTGTAACATGTTTTTATCCAAGTATGTATGTATGCATGTACGTATGTATGTAGGTATGCATGCATGCTTGTATATATGTATGTATTATATGTATTTATATAATGTATACACACACATACATGCACACACATATACGTGCCCTATATGTATATATGTGCCCTATATTATATGTGTGTGTGTGTGCGTGCACTCTAGTTTGTCCCGAAGTTAATGCCCCGAGTGGTACTACACTGGATCCTGGAACCGAATGTGGAATCCACTGCTGAGTTCAGCTTTAGTTGCATGTCACACTATATATAAACATATATATATATATATATATATATATATATATATATATATATATATATATATATATATATATACAGGGTGCATAAGGTATTTGAGGATATACCATTTTGGGGTCATTGCTGCATTTTTTGCTAACTCTGTATAATCTTTGTTTCAGAAAATAATAATGGCAGACCTTCAGCTTACTCAAGAAATTAAGGGGTTTGCTGTTATTGTGGTTATAAAGGCTGAGCATAGCGATTTAGAAATATCTCGTATTTTAATAGTTGTCAGATCTTTCGTCTCCAAAGTGTGTAAGGAGCTATCTATGGAAACGTATCACCAGTATCAAAGCATAAGAAGCATTCTAAACGCTCTGAAATCATCAGAACATCTGAGTTTATCCAGCAAGTTCAACAGACCATTGATTACAATCCCAGAAAGTCCATGAGGTCAATTGCAAAAGATTTCCATGTGTCAGAAGGAACAGTCAGAAATGTTGTCCACGAAGACATCTTATATGATGCGGAATGGTCAATTTGTCAGAAAAAGCAAAAGAAAATCACTACATCAGATCTTAAAAGCCCTTAAACAAACTGAAAAATCCACCAGATTTGATTGGCTTTTTCTCAAGCGAGAAAAACTTTGACCAAGATCAAAAAGTTAACAGAAGAAATGACAGATGGTTATGTGCAGACCCTTTCTGAAGTTCCAAATTTTCCCGATCACATAACCCCTAACATTTGGCCTCCTAATTTCCCAGATCTCAATCCATTGGATTATTTATATGTGGAGCGTTGTTAAGAAACACGCCCATAACACCAAAGATTCTATGAAAGCTGCCATAGTTAGAGTAATGTCCAAAATGAACCGGGACTACTTGATTCGAGCATGCAGATGATTTAGATCTCATATAGAAGCAGTTGTTGGAGCTGAAGGTGGCTTTATTGAATAACATTATAGAAAAGAAGGTTTATTTTTATCCTCATAGCATTTTTTGATAAAGTTATTATCCCTTATTTATGTATGTGTTTTTTTAGAAACATAAATCTGTCCTCAAATATCTTACGCACCTGGTATGTATATATACATATACATATATATATGTGCGTGTATGAATATATATATATATATATATATATATATATATATATATATATACCATATGTTACTGATATATATGTGTATGTGTATGTATGTGTGTGGGCGTGTGTATACACACACATGCATTTTTGTCTCTACAATCAAGTATATATCTATGTATTTATATCTCAAACATGTTTTTCTACAAGTCTTTTGTAAATACGTACATATAAGGACACACACATAAGTAGGCATGTATATACGTGTATGTGCTTGTAGGAGTGTGCATGTGTGTGTGTTTGTGCGTATGTGTGTTGTATTTGTGTAAATTGTAAATCGCTGTACGGTCTTAAGTCCTTTAAAAGGATGTAAATCTCTAAAGAAACGTAGTGTAAATAAACAGCCACTTCATCAATAATCGATTGGTATCAATAATCGAACGGTATAAATATATCCAGACTAAGTTCTAAGGTGACCGTTTCCAATCGTAGAAGCTCAAGAAATATTGAAGTGTGTAAATGCATATATACACATACACTTACATACACTTACAAATATACATACAGACGGATGGATGGATGGATGGATGGATGGATGGATGGATGTGTATATGTAAGCGTATATTATTATGTGTGTGCGCGTGTGGCCGAATATAGAAGACATCACTATGCAACCAAAAGGCCACAGGTTCTATTCCAATCCATGGTATCTTAGACAAATGTAATTTTATGATGGCAACGGGTGGTTTCATAGCTTGCGAGTGGAAATGGGTAGACTGAATCTGTATAGAAACCTGTCTATTGATTTGTACCTGTCTATTGAATTGTACCTGTCTATTGATTTGTACCTGTCTATTGATTTGTACTTGTAATTTAGATGATGTAGTCTTGTCACATATTTCGTATTGTAGAGGCTCTACCTGTGAATCACATTAAGGTTACACATGTCTATGAAATACTCAGCCACTTACACATTTATTGCTGGACAGGTAATTCTGTTGACCGAACAGCTAAATCCTCATTGTCAAAACCCTCATCCTTACTCCTCTCTCTCTCTCTATCTCTCTCTCTCTCTCTCTCTCTCTCTCCCTCTCTCTCTCTCCCTCTCTCTCTCTCTCTCATCCCTTCTTCTTATTTTCCTCCTTTCCACCTCCATACACTGCTCCTCGTTTCTCTTCTCTCTCTTTTTCTCTTTCTATTTCTTCCACCTTCCTCTCTGTCTCTGTCTCATTCGCTTCTCTCTGTCTCTTTCTCTTCTTCCTTTCCCTCTCTCTCTGTCTCCCGCCTCTCTCTCCCCCTCTCTGTGCTATCCACCCTAAGGGGTTATCGGTCTGTATCATTAACAGGTTAAATAATACTATTTCAAATGAAACCTACCAGAATAATTAAAATATTAATAATTTCCTCACATGCTCATTTTCACACCGCATAACTATCTCTAATTAGTTAACGAATTTTTCCCTTCCAAAAAATATGCCAACACTGGTTTGGTTCCTTCTTTTCGTGGGGATTAATTCTCTCAGAAAAGCAATCTCTATTTAATTACAACACGTAAATTTTTAAAATTGATTCGTCGGAACCAGCAGCAAAAAAAACATTTTTTCTTCGAAAGGAAAATTCGAGAATTCTGAGTTTGCAACCAGAAAAGGGACCAGGTATTTCAAACGGGCAGCTGGCCTGAATGCTTGCAACAGAGTCAGCCACGCTAACGATACAAAAAGGACGCGCAAAACGAAAGCGATTGCATCACGAAAGGAACCCTAGCTCTTCACTAAAGACACCTAGTTTGTGAAGACAGAAGAACGTATTAAGCATAACGTCTACTTTTCCGTTGGTCAGCTTGCAATGTCTCATCATGTAAAGAAGTCCATGTACAAGGTATCGGTGTATCTGAACTAAAAGCAAAGAAAAAAAGAACTTACTCAAGATGTCAACTATTTTGATCATAATTTAAAACCTGACGTTGCGAGGAAACACTTTGAGCACAAAAAAACGGTGAATGCGGAAAAACTAGCGCGAAATCTAGCGCGAAATTCAGCGCCTTCTAGATTTCCATTTCATATTAAGAAAACTTCAATACGCACGCGTATTCGATGTGTGGATGATTGTCAATGAGGGCTACACACATTCAAAACGGTATAACACACACACACACACACACACACACACACACACACACACACACACACACACACACACACACACACACACACACACACACACACACACATATATATATATATATATATATATACATACGTGCATCAAGTGAGTGCTGATGTGTATATATATGTATTTGTGTGTGTGCGTGTGTATGTGCAGGTATGTATATATATATATATATATATATATATATATATATATATATATATATATATACATATATATAGACATATATAGACATATATATAGATACATATATATATATACATATATATATATAGATAGATAGATAGATAGATAGATAGATAGATAGATAGATAGATAGATAGATAGATAGATAGATAGATATGTATATGGATCTCTGTTGAACAAACTGAATCCGGTCACTTCTATACCCATAGGCTCCATTACCAAATGAGTGAATGGCTCTGACGAACGTTAACTAAGCTAATTATGCAACCTAGATGAAAGCAAGTCCATAATATCAGCTTCAACTGTTGTCAACACGAAAAGATGTATAAGAGAGAAGCAGGACTATTGTGAACATCCTAACAACGGCCTACTTACCGAATTCACAGGCTAAAACGTCTGTGACTCACGGATCGAAAAAGTTAGGTGTGATAATAATCGTTTACACACGCACACACGCACACACGCACACATGCACTCACACACGCACACATGCACTCACACACGCACGCACACATACACACACACGCACATATAAGTATGGATGTATGAAGGCGATTATTATATAAAATATATATATATACATACATATATATATATACATATATAATCTTCAATCGTCAGTATAGTATAGTCCAGACACAGAAATAAACAAAAAAAAATCAACATACCAAACGAACAACTCATGTATTCTGGACAGCACATAGAAGAAAAATGTGTTGATTACGGAAGTTAACGTGAGGCATTCTTGTATAGTTATGCCTTTATACACACACACACACACACACACACACACACACACACACACACACACACACACACACACACACACACACACATATATATATATATATATATATATGTATGTATGTATGTATTTATATATTGAACACACACAACACACATAAACATTTATATATGTATTATATATATATATATATGTGTGTGTGTGTGTGTGTGTGTGTGTGTGTGTGTTTGTGTGTGTGCGTGCGTACATATATACATACATATAGAAGTATAATCATCTTTGTTTTAGGTCAAGTTATAACAAACGATTTAACATTAAATTCAAGAATTTTAAAGAATTGTAGTAGAGTGTATGTTTAGTTAACTTTTAGAAGAATGGTGACAATGACTACACAGTTTTGACTGCCACCATTTATATAATTTAGAGAGAGAGAGAGAGAGAGAGAGAGAGAGAGAAAGAGAGAGAGAGAGAGAGAGACAGACAGACAGACAGAGAAAGAGAGAGAGAGAGAGAGAAACAACTTGTTTCTCTAACTGTACCGAATAGTAAAATTTACTTGCCAACAGAATGTGGCAGGCCTATAAAGGATGATGTTACTATTGTTTAAGACCCAAGAAAACATCTATTCTAGCTGGCTATCGACACAGTCTGTGTCTGTATGGTGTTTGTAAGGGAGGTCATCGCTCCCATCTCCAGCTTTATGTGATACTCACAGACTATGATTTCTGGGTGGTTACCCCTCCTCAGTGTGAGGCAATCACTGGCTGTTGATGAAAGCTTTCTCCACTCGCAAACACTATATTTTCTATAAGCGACACACAAACGCTGATCTCGTATAGAGAAAAACAACTTGTTTTAAATCTCTCAGCGAGAGATATACAGTAACAGTACCGAATAGTAACGTTTATTAGCCACAATAGAATGTGCTGGTCTTATAAAGGACGATGTTACTCTTGTTTAAGTCCCAGGAAAACGTCTTTTCCAGATGGCTATCGACACACAGTCTGTGTTCGTATAGTGTTTGCAAGAGTGGTCATCGCTCTCATCTCCAGCTTTACTTGTTACAGACTGTGAGTCGATAACCAGCTGGAAAAGATATTTTCCTGGGGCTTAAACAACAGTAAAATCGTCCTTTATAGGACCGCCACAGAAAAGGAAAGGAAAAAGAAGCGCCGCAGAAACCCTTCTCGCTCAACGTCAAGACTTGTGTGGGAAGAATGTTTCTTAGATTAATAGACAAACATTTCACACCCACAGATACAGGCAATTATTTAAGAGACACAACCTAAGAGGCTCTTTTAGTTGTGCACCTGACATAAAAATCATTTTAACAAGTACTCACAATACAAGGGAGGAGGCAGCTCTAGTATAATAAACATTATCGACTACACATACTTAACGTATGTACTTGAAGAGGAATATGAGAGCGAAGGTTGAGGTGTTACCCTGAAAGAGGTGTTAGAGTTGCGCGAATACGTCTCTACTGAAGGGGGCTTCTTTGCAATGTGTGCCCGTGGGTTCGTAGTACACAGCCGAGAGGGTGCACTTTCACTTGACAATAACAACCGCAGCAATAACAACCTGCTAACCATCACCAACAGACTAAAATCTTACCTATAAATGCAATTAAATGAGGTGAGGTGTCAATATTTTTATTTAATAAAATGAACCTAGCATTTTCAACTGAAATAACAGTGACTTGGTTTAATTAGCGATGTCTCCAGCAAGCACCATGCTCTCATTTATGCCGAGTGATTCTTCGTTCCACTTCCAAAGTAAGAGAGGAAATCTTGTTGCTAGTGTTTCGTCGGTGTTTGTAATTTAGTTAAGTAGAAAGAATAATATGACTTGAAACAGACCTGGTGTAAAGAAGTCATGTCTTTGTGGGGGCACGAATAGCGACGAAAGGACTTTGACAAACCTAGGTAATTGATCGATTGCCTGGATGATCAATTAAACAATCCATTAGTTAATTAGTTAAAATGGTAAACTAATTAGCTAATAAACAACCTTTCTACTGTCAGGACAAGGGAAGAATTTTGTGGGAATGAGCTATCAATTACATCGGTCTCAGTATCTCATCGACCCCAACAAAGGATGAAAACAAAGTCGACTGTGAGAAAAATCAAACTTTGAGCGTAAAGACGGACGAAATGTTGCTAAGTTTTTTCTTCAGCATGCTAACGATTCTGCCAGCTCCATGCCTTAATTAATTAATAATAATCCATTCTACAATATAGGCACGAGGCCTGAAATTTTGCGGGGAGAAGGTTTGTCGATTACATCGACCCTAGTGCTCAACTAGTACTTATTTAATCGGCTTTGAATGGATTAAAAGCGAAGTTGACCTCGGCGAAAATTGAAATCTTGCTAAACATCTTGCCCGATGCGATAGCGATTCTGCCAGATCGCTTCATAAACTGTTTAATAATAATCATTTCGTATTTTGACACAAAGGCAGCAATGTCGAGAGATGGTAAAGTCGATTACCTTCACTCCAGTGATCAATGGAAGGCGAAGTTAACCTCGGTGGAATTTGATCTCAGAAAGCAAAGACAGACGAAAAGTTGCTAGACAACTTTGCCAGAGCGTTAACGATACAGCCACTTCGTCCCTTTCATTGATAATAATAATAAAAGTGAAATCAAACCGGTGCGTGTGTTTTTTTATTAGCATCACGACCTCCTGAGACACAACAAATCTGTTTTAAAGCACGGATTCACATAAAGAATCTAGCAAATCAAATACAAAATGAAAATATATTATACTTATTTAATTTAATTTAAATTTTCTATTTTCTTTCTTTCTGTTCAAATATAGAATAATTACTATTCAGATATAGCTGCTAATTCAATCTGACAGATTCTCAAACACCATTTGTGGCGGGTCTTTTTAATGGCTTCGAGGTGGTAACCTACATATATATAGACGTTTCATTTCATCTTTCTTACTTAGATTATCACTGGCTTTGTGCAAAAATTTGAAATCACTATTCTTAATTAGATTATGTTTATTCATGCTTGATTTCTCAAACGTGATCTTATGCAAGCTCCGGCCGTTTTCGTAAATTTTCTTGTAATGTTTCCTAAAACGTTGACGATGTGACTATAAATTGTATTTATATTGTTTGTTATAAACCTCGGTCCTGGTTCTCCTCCCCTTCTTCCCTTCAAGTTTTTATGCAAACCCTTTCACACAAATTGTAAACTGACCCTTGTAATATGTCTTCAAATTAATAACCCTCAAGCAAATAAGAGAAATCATGATTGTTAATACTGTTATTAATCTCAGGCGACGACCTCACAGAATCATTGGCCCACGAAACAAGATATTTAGCGGTATTTGGTCTGTCTTTATGTTTTGAGATCATTTCCACCGATGTTGATTTTGAGGGTCAATACAATAAAGACCAGTTGAACACTAGGCTCGATGTAATCCGCTTAACCCCTCGACTGAAGCTGCTGGCCTTGTGCGAAAATTTGAAACCATTTTTATTTATTATTATTATTATTGAGAGAGCAATGCATTTCATCAAAGTGATACTGGAATTACTACTACTACTACTACTACTACTACAACATTTCGTTGACGTAATTTCGCTACAGTGGGATCATTAATATCTATATATATATATATATTTGTAGTGATTTCGCTTCAGTGGCATCATACATACCTATATATATATATATATATATATATATATATATATATATATATATCGCTAATACTTTGCATACACCACATACGCACGTTGTTCTTTCTTGTTTTTCCTCATTTTTTTGGCGATGAACTATATATATATATATATATATATATATATATATATATATATATATA
Source organism: Octopus bimaculoides (assembly GCF_046866305.1). NCBI lineage: Eukaryota > Metazoa > Mollusca > Cephalopoda > Octopoda > Octopodidae > Octopus > Octopus bimaculoides. The sequence goes on along the minus strand of NC_142945.1, from coordinate 42,849,012 downwards.
TATTGTTTTGGATCTCATACAGATGTTGGATTTATTTAACGATATGAAACGGTGATTTATTTCGCTTGGATTGAATATGCTTGTTAACAAACAACATTCATTTTCCAATCCCTACTGATTTTATTGCCTATTTTACTTCATATTATTCATTTCAACTGTTTCAATCAACTCTGATCAGCAACGTGAATGTATGCATCTGTGCGTGTGTGTGTGTGTGTGTATGTGTGTGTGTGTGTGTGTGTGTGTGTGAATGTGTGCGTGTGTGTGTGCGTGTGTATATGCGTGTGTAAGTGTGTGAATGTGTCCGTTTCGTTTTATACATATTCGATTCCCAGAGTATTTAATGTTTTTTATGTAAGGTGTTAGTTATTATTAAACTTACATATGCACATTGTATGTAAGTATGTATGTATGTATGTATGTATGTATGTATGTGTGTATGTATTTCCTAATATACTTGCAAGTTTCCAATATATCCCTTATTTACTTTTATTATTATTTATTGCATCTGAATTTACTCACATCAGAAATAATAAGATTACGACGTGTCCTGTATTATTTATTATATCTGCTTAATATATTTCACTCACTTTATATAAATATAATTTTTTGATCTTCTGTTGTTGATAAATTACAGTGGCTAAACGTAACAAAACCTAGTATTTAATTCTGCAAATTCTCTCTGCTAATAAATCGTTAGAATGTATAACATAACGTACGTGATATTTTGCAGATCATTCGACAAATTCAGGCTTTATTGCTTCTACTGTGAACCTAAAATTATTGATTTTAAACTTTCGCTTGCTCATGGGTCAACGGTTTTATTGTTAGCGTAATGTCGTTTAAATTGAATTGACGCCAAAGTTTGTCTGATTCATATTTCTTCTACTCTAATAAGAATGGGTCAGTCTTTACTTGGTCATTCGATGCTTTAATCATTTATTTATTTAATCTGTATATGTACACGAAACAGCGCGTATCAAAATTATAGTGTGTACCTCAATTTATAATACCATACTACGAATTCAAACGCAGACATGGCATTCGCTTTGGAATTTTACCTCGATGAACAACTTAGCACACATCAGCAAATGTTTTGTTCATAGATTTCTATATAAGAACAGAAGTTTCCAGCCATCTTCAAGGAACCGATACGGTGTCTGTCACTGAGGAGGTGAAATTAAGCTGATACACCAGTATCTTGGAGTGTGCAGATGTCGTTTGGAGTGTGTTATCTTTTTAGCCTTTACCGAGTTGAAATGGGCCATTTTTTCCCATGAAGGTACATTTTTTGCCATAATTTTTCCGCTGTTTGTTGAAATTGCCTATCTTTTCCTCTAGCTGCCTCTCATGTGGTAAATTGGAAATGTTTTTTTCTGGCAGTTGTTCTCCAATGAGCTAGGATTTATATATCTGTCATTTTGACCCATTTAGACTCTGAATGTTAGATTATTTTACTTTTACCTATTACCTTCTCAGGTTCAAAAATGGCATCAAAACGTGTGCTAGAATTGCTGGAAAGCGATTCAGACCTTTCTGATTTTTGGGAATGAGTTCAGTGATTCTGAATCAGAAGAAGAATTGATTGAGGAAGATGACCTTGACTCCGAGTCAAAGCAAGAGTTATCAAGTTCTGATGAGAATAGTGAAAGTGATGCTGGAGAAGACGTCCTGCGTGTAAAGTCGCTAGTTGAATGGACGCAAACATCTATTCGTGTCAATGCGCGGCGTGGATTCAAGAACATAGTATTAGGAAGAAACCGAGTCTGATTGGTGTTACAAAGAATACAAAAACTAATTTGGAAATCTTTAGCCTGTTTATGCCTCAAGCTTTGATAAACGAAATTCCTGATCATAGAAACCAAAGAATTGAGAAGGTCAAGGAACGATACAAGTCCAAACACAATGCTGTTGAAACAACTAGTTCGGAGATTTCGGCTGTTTTGGTAATTATAGTCAATACTGTATGGTGGAAATATCAACAGTTTGTAGCGAACTAAATGAAGAGAATACGAAATACATGACAAAAAGAATACAAGATATAAGTGATTAGTGGTTGCTATATTCTAATTAATTCTTTCTGTTAAGTATTCAATAAATAATTAATGCTCTATTGATTAACAGAATTATATAGCGTTGACGATAATAACTTAGGTAATTAACATAATCGAGGGTATAACAAGAGTTATTTCAATAGTATGTCTGAAAAATCCATTGTATTGGTCCACTGATTCATCGGCAGCAAAAATGGCCCGTTATCCATCACCGGGGAGGGTAGAAAGGCATGGAACCTAAACGATCCAGCCGTTTCTCATTATGCAGAATTATATAGTGCTGACGATAATGACTTAGGTAATTAACATACTCTCTTTATGCAAGAGTTCAAATCCCGCCGAGTATAACTTTGCTTGTCATTATTTCTAGGTTCCAAGACGGTAAGCTGGCGGAATCGTTAGCACATCGGGCAAAATGTTTAGCGACATTTTAGTCCGTCTTTACGTTCTGAGTTCAAATCCCGCTGAAGTCGACTTAGCCTTTCATCTTTTCGGGGGTCGATAAATTAAGTACCAGTTACGCACTGGAGTCGATGTTATCGATTAGTCCCCTCCAACAAAATTTCAGGCCTTGTGCCTTTACCAGAAAGGATTATTTCTGGTCTCTATGAAATAAAGTACCGGTCAAATATTAGAATCGATTTCATAGTTCCTACCGTTCCCTAGCATATACATATATATAGCATTCTTCTCAAGTATTTCGTATATTAACTAGCAATTACGTTTCTGTACCAAAAATTGTGTTCACAGCCTTATCACATTATAAACCATCAGATCCCTTCCGATCACCGAATCTAGTTAGTGCTTACTAGGGAAAATTTAAGTACTTTGAAGAAATCTAGGTATTCTGAACATCTTTTATATATTTTGTGGCGGTGCATGGCCTGGTCGTTAACAGATTCAACTTACTTTTGTTTAAGAACACGGTTCAATTTCAGCTGACCGTATTTTATTCACCAAAATTATATTTTCTCCTGTAACTTTAGTAAACTTTTGAATAGCGTCGTTAAGCCATATAGGAAGTAAAACGAATTGCTGTAATACATGGTGCAGTAGATAAACGTCCCATGTTTTATATGATCGTTATTGTAAAACTGGAGAAGTCAGACAGATAGTAATCATGTATTCATCAAACGCGGCCAGCTGGCAGAAACGTTAGCACGCCGGGCGATATGCTTAGCGGTGTTTCGTCTGTCTTTACGTTCTGAGTTCAAATTCCACCGAGGTCGAGTTTGCCTTTCATCTTTTCGGGGTCGATAAATTAAGTACCAGTTGCCGTACTGGGGTCGATCTAATCGACTTAGCCCCTCCCCCGAAATTTCGGGCCTTGTGCCTAAAATAGAAAATACGCCGGGGAAAATACTTAGCGCATTTCGTCTGTCTGCATTACCTTCTGAGTTCAAATTCCGCCGACGTCAAAAATAAGTTCGAGTTGAGTACTACACAATTCCATAAAGTTCCTGGCCTTATGCGAAAATTTGAAACCAATAATGTATTCATGAAGTAAATGTTTTACCGTTTATTTAATTACTTCAAAATTTTGGCCTGTATACATTTTACGTTTGCTCTTGGAGCACTTCGCCTGTAAAGCGTGGGAGGGTTTTTGGCGTCCTCGGTGAACCGTTTCTTCCAGTATGCAAGTGGAGTTTTTGTATACCCCAAAACGACTTTACAGAACCAGAAATTCTATGTGGAATGTTGTATTTGGAAAGATTGCTTTATTACTTGAATGTTTAAAATACATATTTTTACACTATTATACTACGATTATATTACATTTAGAAAAAAACGTTTGTAAATTTAAATAAATAAATGATTTAACCATTTTTCCAAACTATTGAAAATGGAAGCAGCTTAAAGTTGAAACAAACAAAAGATAATTATTTCAACATTAAAACAGTTCGATTACTTATTTCCACCGGGAAAAATACTATTTTTCAAAAATTTTAATTTTAAAAATCTTCGAATCTTAGAACAATATAAAATATCTTTTCTGTGATAAAATGTTTAGCAATTATTCGCATTTTCAATTAAAAACATTTAATTATATCAAATGGAAGTGTATACAATTTCAAATGGAAAAGGATTTCATCTGTTAATATATTTGTTTTCCAACAATTAAATTTACACAATTAACATACATATTTAGTTATACACAATAATACATTTGTGTATTTTGTTTGAATTATTTCTAATTTTGCTATCATTTGGTTAATTTAGGTTTTAAATAGAAACACATATCTTTATACGGTCTTTTGATGGTCTCTATTATAAATTCATTTTAGTCCATAGTCCATTTCAATCTATTGTTTCCTTTCTTTTGTGTTGGATCTCTTTCATTTGATACGGCTTGTATCAGAAGTTTCTCGTCCTCGGTCTCAACTTATGCTGGCATGGCTGTGTGGTGAAAAGCCTCGTTCTGCAACCACGCGATGTCGGGTTCGCACTCCTTGTAGAGCTCCTCGGGCAAATGCAGAAACAAACTGATCAGAGGCCTATTGTGCATGGGTGTGTGTGTGTGTGTGTGTATATATATATATATATATATATATATATATACATATATCAAGAGAGAGAGAGAGAGAGAGAGCCTGATAGATAAACAGATGTAGACACAAATATATATATATATATATATATATATATATATAACGTGATTGGGAAGCAAGACTCGTACCACACAGCCACTCCTGCTCCTATGTACACACACACACATACACACACACATACACACACACCTATATTCTTTTATTCTTTTACTTGTTTCAGTTAATTGACTGCGGCCATGTTGGAACACTGCCTTTAGTCGAGCAAGATAAAAAATAATTGTGATCCATTAGGTACTTAAGTTGAAGCACCATGTCAATCCGGTATTATCCGCACAGGTCGAAGTAAGGTGAATAAAATCGAAATAAGCAAATAGATATTAAATCGTGATGCAGTACGACCGTTTCAAGCGGCACCATTTAATTGAACAATGCAACCATTATATCAATTTAAATGCAGTGCTATCTTCCCCTGCTCAAATAAATACATAGAATTTTAACCAGTCGGACACATTATTATAATTTTTCTCAACTACTTTAACAGGGCAAGAAGATGGAAGAAATTCATGTTGTCGCTATTGTAGCTAGGAATAGACTACACTTCCAAGAATCGCATGAAGCGTATTGGAGTCATAGCTTGTAAAGGATTGTTACTCATTTCTAAATCATTTATCTCTTTATCAACTACTAAATCTAAGACTAGCAGACTGTGTGTTTTGCATAAAGGGCAAGAGTGAGTTGACAGCTCATGGATAGGCATGGTCATGAATATTATCATATGTGTCCCTTTTCCTCGGGGAGGAAATCTAGTAGTTGATAAAGAGATAAAGGATTTAGAAAATTAATTACAATCCTTTACAAGCTATGACCCTAATGGGTTTCATGTGATTCTTGGAAGTGTTGTCTATTCTTAGCTACAATAGCGACACCATGGATTTTTTCCATGTTCTTGCTCTGTTAAAGTAGATGAGAAAAATTATATTAATGTATCCGACTGGTTAAAATTCTATTTATGTATTTGTGCGGCTGAAGATGGTACTGCATTTAAATTTATGTAATGGTTGCATTGTTCAATTAAATGAAGCCGTCGGAAACGGTCGTACTGTATCATTACTTGATATCCTGTTGCTTATTTTGATATATATATAAGAAATTACTATAAACATAAGTTTATATCGTTTGTCTCTACGTACGATTCACCATCATGGTTGTTGGTACCTGGCACTGAATGTTCCAAGAGCATTTGGATTTTCAAATAGAATGAATCGCCAGGGAACACCTTATTGCATTAAGGTACGAGGGACATTAAAGGTATTCGGTAGCCAAGGCAGTGTCCCAAGCAACTGTAATGGCGAAACATATGTAGAACTAATAATATAAACTTACGTTTACCGTTTACTGTTTACTGGGGTCAATAAATTAAGTAACAGTCAATTAGTGGCGTCGATGTGATCAACTATACCCCTCCCCACAAATTTCAGGTCTTGTGTTTATAGTAGAAAGGATCATTAAACTTCAGCAAGTATTTTATCTTCTCGGCAAAGTTCAGTGCTTTATTGTTGTACTGGGACGCACTTACAAATCTGGTCTAATCTGGAGACAAAACAGATATCTACCTAATAATAGTGGAAACCAAGTTTCACCAGACGCTGCATGTGTGCGTCTAACCTTTATGTATAATTCACAACTTCACATTGGGATTATGAAGGTTAAAGTTATCTGTAGTAGCGGAGAAACTAATAATATTAAGCTTGATTTTTGCTATTGTACGTAAACATGTATATAAACATTGTATCTGGAGTAATTTTATTAAGTCCCTGGAGAACCAGAACCGACAATAATGATAACAGGTGTTTTACTTGACTTAGCGATAATTAGAACATTTTGGTTTGTATGTATCAATATTCGATTTTTCTAATTGGAGTTATTGCTGGAAAACGTGCATGTTGAAAGTTGCTATTGGGAGTATATGTAAAGAAAAATACCAAAATTACAAGAGAAATAAGAAAATTATATTTATTAATCCTCGTATATTTATACAGGCTTGATTGCTTTTAGTGTGTACAAAACGAAAGTTCTATTCAATGAGTCACTTGTTATTCGCCATTATGTTATTTTCTTTAATAAATGGTCTACCAAATTTCACAAATCTTGCACATGTAAATTATCAAAATATATTCATATTTACATACGGGCATGTGATCTTACAGATAGGTAATATATATTGTCTTAAGATTTTCAAAGGTTTAATTTCGTAAAAGTTGCACGTGTACAACATATTCGTCACATTTCGTGCAAAAGCTCCAGAATGTACATAATAAGCATTATAATTGACATTCACTGTAAAAATTCCTTATGAACAATGTTGCTTGTAATGACACGTGGAGATACCAGTACATCTTGACTTCTGAATTTCCAATCTGTAATAAATTCAAATTATTTTTGCTTTTGTTCTGCTTAAAATTTACACACACACACACACACACACACACACACACACACACACACACACACACACACACACACACACACACACACACACACACACACACATACATACATATATATATATATATATATATATATATATATATATATATGCATGTAGTGTAATACGGAAATTGTCTAAAGTTGAATATATGATACCTCCCAGCAAGTTAAATATAAAAATAATGGAATATAGGGAAACATATGAAGTAAAATAATTAATAATGGAATAAATGTAAATACAAATATATATATATATATATATATTGACGACACAGCACTGCGTATTATATACACATATATTGATTAGATTTACCAACGAGAAAAAGGAGAGAATTAGTTTGATTATCAAGAACGTAAAACCGTTAATGAAACGTTATGAAGGAAAAAGGGAAACAGAATTAACTTTTGAATACAATATATAAACATAACGACTCAAACAGATGTCAAATGTATAAGAGCTCGTGTCGAATGATTTAGAACGTAAATCATGTAAAGTAGAACATATTCAACAGTTTCAAATGCTTAAATGTTACTCACAAAAGTATATACACAAACACACGTTGGGTATTATATATATAGTATCTATTCAGTTTGGCTCACATATTTTTTTAATTAATTTTTTTCTAAACAGTTTGAAACTGATAGATAGATAGATAGATAGATAGATAGATAGATAGATAGATAGATAGATAGATAGATAGCACGATTTATTCTTGATCAGAGGCGTTTGTAAACCGAGGCACTACTGTATTGAATGAATATGAGAAAGATTGGAGATAAAGTACGCTTTATTGGTGAGCAACTTATAGTTAAAGTTTCTGTTAAAACTTGCTTGTGGTCCTTCAACGTAATGTACAGTGTACTGAGTGCTCAATACTTGACTTTCACTTCATAATCGCCCACGTACAATATTTTTTAGGTTTTATAGACGTGCTTGCGTTCTCACTAGAATGTTTGAGGAATATATGTCGATTATATTATTGGTAGAAAGTCACAATAAAGCATTAATATCCATGGTATAAAGTATTTTTTTATCTTGCCGGATGAAACATCCACATGTTTCAATGATGATAACGATGTTAAATTCTTTTTTGGATTATCGTGAATACCCTCAGGAATTCACCTGAAATTTATATTTTTCATTAGATTAAATATGTCACACCAAATATTTTATTATCGTCAATATTTAACGGATTTTCACGCGTTTCTAAAACCAGATTTAGTAGTTGCATTGCTACAGGCATTCCATTATCAAAGAAATACGGTCTTTGATAATCTAATGAAATCGCCAGTCATTTCTATCCAGCAAATCATATTTGAGGACCATTTAGGGGGAGACCTTTCAATGGTGTTGCTCCACGCTCCCTCATATTAAGCCGTTGTATACAGCGAATCTACTCATTAAAGAGGAGTGGTACATGTCATGCTATGGCACAAAGAAATGCGCTAACACTAATGAGTGCCTAATGAGGTTTGTACACATTGGTACTAATTATTTTAAGTTGCAAACTTACGGTATGTATTTATACGAAATCATCATCGTCATCGTCGTTACTCTTATCATCATCATCCTCATCATCATCATCACCATCATCATTATTATTTGTCTTTGCACAGTTTCTAACGCTGAAGATGTACTACAATGCCAGTTGTTCACTACCAGTGAACTAAGGTAACACCTTATTTTTCTAGCACCATCCGGAGTATTCGAGCGGTTCCAAGCAGTGCTGTTTTCTGCAAGTGCTCCACATTTATTGCTGCCCCTATTTGTTCCATGTACTTCTCAAGATTTTTTACTCAGTTTCCAGGGCTCCAACAGTTATTGGTACTACTACCACCTTTTTCATCGACCGCAACTGCTTAACCTCCCAAGCTAACCTGTCATATCTATCGACTTTTATTTCTTCCTTATCGCATACCTTGTTGTCAGCTGGGACATGCTATGTCTATGATCCAGCATAGTTTGTTTTCTTTTTCAATTAACATTATTATTATTATTATTATTATTATTATTATTATTATTATTATTATTATTATTATTATTATTATTATTATTATTATTATTCAAAAGCAAAAGCCATAACATGCTAATTTAATAAGAAGGAATGTTTGGTGACAACAAATCGCCACAAATCTCAAGAAATTTATTTAAGATTGTCGCAGAATACATAATGGCACTTTTCTGCAGTTTAACAATGTATGTCTCAGTTTCTGTATCCTTCGGCCACTGAAGTAAGTAGTCTGGGCACTGTTCCAATTGCACCAATTATAACAGGAAGAATGGTCATCTTTGTCTTCCACAATCTCTTAATCTTTGTAAACAAGTCCTGATATTTCTCTATTTTGTTAGTGTCTTTGATATTCATTTTCTTAACATAAGGTATTGCAAAATCTATGATGTGGACATAATTATATAGGACAGAGAAGAAACTCACTTAGACGGAGAACCACACTACATAAGGAACAAATCCGTTTCCCAAAGTACAGACAGATTCTTTTGAGTATTCCCCATCTACCAGAGCAAAGAAGAAACAATTTCTGTCCACGAACGTTTAAAGAAAATTTATTTGTCGGAAACTACAGAGTATGCCTAAATATCAACGCATAACCAACTTTGGTCTCAGTATATATTTTAATTCATGATCACATACATATCACTGTACATATTTCACACGCACTACTTTAGCTTTTGAGTTTTGTATATTTATCTGCTACCCCTAACAGATTTCACTATCCACTGTCTTCGGTGCTTGACATTTTTATATAGACCCTATTTCTCGTCACCAGTCACTATTCGGTCCAAAAACGGTTCATTCGTGAGACGTGACAGCAAAGAAGAGCATGCGTTCACTGTTTTCGTGCTATTAGACTCGGAAAATTTGTGAGGAACTTATTGACCCATTTTACTGACGTTTCCGATAACGCGTTAAGTGATCAAATCCAAGCCCTTCTCTGCTAGTTCCTCAACAGTTACGATGGGGTCTTGTTCCAACAGGGTTTGCAGGACTTCCGGTCGAGCTCTACAGATCTTCAAGGACGAGACACGTCTTCGAGGCTGTAGTTTCTGGTTCGGAATTTCTCGGACCACCGTTGACACTGGCTTACGCTTATTGCCCGATCCCCATATACTGCATTAATATTCCTCGCACTTTCCGTTGCGTTGTTCCCTTTATTGAACTCAAAAAGCAAAATATGCCGAATATGCTCCTTCATCATTTCCATTAAAGCTTTGAAAAAATAACTATTAAAATCGAACTGCAGTCTTCAAAACTTGCACTAAATATATATATATATATATATATATATATATATATATATATATATATATATATAGGTGAGAAAATTGGTATGTGAAAGCACGTGGTTGGATGTATAAAAGATAAACAAGAGTGAAAAAACTACAGAAGGCTTGTGTTACATGGTTAAAGTATATATTTAAAATATGTCAGAAAAATGTTATAACATTTTTTTGGTATATAGACATTGTATTTGGAGAAATAACCGGTTTCGTGTTGTCTTTTCAAATTTCTCTACTTCATGGTAACATGTCTTCGCTCCCATGAAGTAGAGAAATTTGAAAAGACAACACGAAACCGGTTATTTCTCCAAATATAATGTTTATATACCAAAACAATTTTATAACATTTTTCTGACATATTTTAAATATATACTTTAACCATGTAACACAAGCCTTCTGTAGTTTTTTCACTCTTGTTTATCTTATATATATATATATATATATATATATATATATATATATATATACATACATAAATGTTAATATCGAACAATGAGAACGAGTACTCAATACCGCATTGGTGGATAAATATTGTTTATCTTAGTGGGTTAACACGACTTTCTTTAATTTCATGTCGATACGAAACCACTGGTAGCCTTGTTAACCACAAATGATCTACATACACACATACACACATGCACACACACACACACACACATACACACAATATCATTTGGGCAATAATCTCATAACGTGCATACGATATGCTATCATACGGCAAGCCTATTTCCTGAGCGGTTACGCATGTGGAAACTCCGTTAATGTATAGAATTCATATAAAAGATTGTACATCGCCGGGTAGATTTCTTTTAAGTGCCTTAAAAGCAATCTACTCGATAAAGTACCACCACACGGCTGTTGCCGAATTTTATCTATTCACATAATTACTTATGAAATAATTTCAAGTGTTGATATGAGGATGAATTCTGAGCTACTTCAATGTCGTGTAACGGTACGGAAGCAATTCTTGTAATTTATAATTAAAGCCTGTTTTGTGGTATAAATATGTGTGTGTTTGTGTGTTGGTGTGTTTCTGTGGGCTTGTATATTGCTGATGTCATAGTAATCTTTTGATGTTAGAGGTTTTTTTGTTGAACCCCCGGAGAAGGAAATGTAAAGTCGGCTTCGTTGGGATTTGATTTCAGAACACATGGGAAAAATATTTTGTGCATGCGTTTGTTTTCCTTTTAAGTATATTGTGTGGTGAGAGGGAGAGAGATAGAGGTACAAGGGAAAAGTGATGTGAGAGCGAGAGAGATGAAGAATGAGATAGGAACAGTGAGACAGACAAAGGGGGAGAGGTTAGAGAGAAAGAAGGAAAGAAGGAAGGAAAGAAGGCAAAGAAGAAAAATAAGCAAAGAAAAAGAAGCAGAAGGGAAGGAAAGAAGAGAAAGACGGGATGGAAGATAGAAAGAAAAAACAGAAAGAAACAATGAAAGAAGGAAAGATAGAAAGAAAGAAAGAAAGAAAGAAGGAAGGAAGGAGGGAAAGAACGAAAGAGAGACAGGAAGACGTCAAGAAAGATAAAAGGAAAGAAAGAAAGGAAGAAAGACAGAAAGAAGGAGGGAAGGAAGGAAGGGAAATGAGGGAAAGAACGAAAGAAAGAAGGAAAGAAAGAAAGAAACATAAAAGGAAAGAAAGAAAGGAAGAAAGACAGAAGAAGGAGGGAAGGAAGGAAAGAAAATGAGGGAAAGAACGAAAGAAAGAAAGAAGGAAAGAAAGATAAAAGGAAAGAAAGATAAAAGGAAAGAAAGAAAGAAAAAAGAAGGAAAGTAACGGAGAAAGAAAGAAAGAAAGAAAGAAAGAAAGAAAGAAAGAAAGAAAGAAAGAAAGAAAGAAAGAAAAGAGACGAGATGTTGGCAGTATGTCGACCGGGAAGAGATAAAGTTACTATAGCAACAACAACCCTCCCCCACCCCTTCCGCCATCATCAACATCCAGAGCCATCTTGTGTAGTGTGAACAGACAGCAGGTATCCATGGCAACGTTATGCATTGTGGCGCATAAATAGTAACCATAACAACGCAGGGGAGCCATACGTATGCATAGATGCCTGTGTATGCGTATGTGTGAGCGCGCGCGTGCGCGTGTTTGTTTGTTTGTGTATGCGTGTGTGTATATGTGTATGTGTGTGTGTGCTGTGTGTTTTATTTATGTTCCAAGTCTGTTGTGATTTGACAGATTTGAGACGTTCCAGGTGTGACCACATCTTTCTTTTCTTCCCGGCTAAGTTTACCTTGGACTACCTCGGTTATTTTGGAAAGGATATGAAGTGATTTGAGGAAGATTTCGTTATTATTTTGAGCAGATTGCACGACCGCTTTCAGATTACCTGGTCGGCTGTGCTTGCACGTAATTGTGTGTGTGTGTGTGTGTGTGTGTGTGTGTGCACGTGTGTGTGTGTCTGTATG